>NC_088881.1:6701577-6775446 GCF_032884065.1 Artemia franciscana
CCCTGTGTCCCGGTCGTCATTTGTATCCCGGTGTACCGGTCTGTATATACATTCGTTTTTTAGTTTTGTTTTTCTCCTTTATTTTTTTCCTTTTTTTTTCTTTTTAGTTTATTTAGATTTTTAGATTTTTTAGTTTTTTTATTAGTTTTTAGTTTTTTTTTCTTTTTAGTTTTTTTGTAGTTTTTACCTTCTTTTTAGTTTTGTTAATTTTTTTTTTTACTTATGTCCTGGTCGTCATTTATACTCCCTGTGTCCCGGTGCTTTGTTGATTGCTAATCGAACATTCCTTTTGTCCTGGTCGCTTTCTCTTTGAGTGTCGTCATTTATTTTTTTCTTTTTAGTTCTTTTAGTTTTTACCTTTTTTAGTTTTTTTTTAGTTTTTTAGATGAAAATTTTTTTTAGTTTTTTCCTTTTTTTCTTTTTAGTTTTTTATTGGTTTTTACCTTTATGTTAGCTTATTTTTCAGTTTTTTCCTTTTTTTTTAGTTTTTTTTTATTTTTTATTTTTTTTAGTTTTTTACCTTTTTTTAGTTTTTTTAGTTTTTTTAGTTTTTTTAGTTTTTTAGCTTTTTTACTTTTTTTATTAGTTTTTAGTTTTTTTGTAGTTTTTGCCTTTTTTTAGTTTTTTCAGTTTTTTTTTTAGTTTTTTATTGGTTTTTACCTTTATTTTAGCTTATTTTTCAGTTTTTTCCTTTTTTTAGTTTTTTTTAGTTTTTAGTTTTTTTAGTTTTTTACCTTTTTTTAGTTTTTTTAGTTTTTTTAGTTTTTTAGCTTTTTTATTTTTTTTTTTATTAGTTTTTAGTTTTTTTTTGTAGTTTTTGCCTTTTTTTTAGTTTTTTTAGTTTTTTAGCTTTTTTATTAGTTTTTAGTTTTTTTTGTAGTTTTTGCCTTTTTTTAGTTTTTTTAGTTTTTTATTTTTTTTATTAGTTTTTAGTTTTTTTTGTAGTTTTTGCCTTTTTTTTAGTTTTTTCAGTTTTGACGTCACCTGATCCAGTTTTTTCAGGTGACGTCACCTGATCCACCATCCACAGATCCACAGACAACTTATTTTTATATATATAGATAGTTTTTTTTTTTTACTTATGTCCTGGTCGTCATTTATACTCCCTGTGTCCCGGTGCTTTGTTGATTGCTAATCGAACATTCCTTTTGTCCTGGTCGCTTTCTCTTTGAGTTTCGTCATTTATTTTTTTCTTTTTTAGTTCTTTTAGTTTTTACCTTTTTTAGTTTTTTTAGTTTTTTAGATGAAAATTTTTTTTAGTTTTTTCCTTTTTTTCTTTTTAGTTTTTTATTGGTTTTTACCTTTATTTTAGCTTATTTTTCAGTTTTTTCCTTTTTTTTAGTTTTTTTTTATTTTTTATTTTTTTTTAGTTTTTTACCTTTTTTTAGTTTTTTTAGTTTTTTTAGTTTTTTAGCTTTTTTACTTTTTTTATTAGTTTTTAGTTTTTTTTTGTAGTTTTTGCCTTTTTTTAGTTTTTTCAGTTTTTTTTTAGTTTTTTATTGGTTTTTACCTTTATTTTAGCTTATTTTTCAGTTTTTTCCTTTTTTTTTAGTTTTTTTTTATTTTTTATTTTTTTTAGTTTTTTACCTTTTTTTAGTTTTTTTAGTTTTTTTAGTTTTTTTAGTTTTTTAGCTTTTTTACTTTTTTTATTAGTTTTTAGTTTTTTTGTAGTTTTTGCCTTTTTTTAGTTTTTTCAGTTTTTTTTTAGTTTTTTATTGGTTTTTACCTTTATTTTAGCTTATTTTTCAGTTTTTTCCTTTTTTTAGTTTTTTTTAGTTTTTAGTTTTTTTAGTTTTTTACCTTTTTTTAGTTTTTTTAGTTTTTTTAGTTTTTTAGCTTTTTTATTTTTTTTTTTATTAGTTTTTAGTTTTTTTTTGTAGTTTTTGCCTTTTTTTTAGTTTTTTTAGTTTTTTAGCTTTTTTATTAGTTTTTAGTTTTTTTTGTAGTTTTTGCCTTTTTTTAGTTTTTTAGTTTTTTATTTTTTTTATTAGTTTTTAGTTTTTTTTGTAGTTTTTGCCTTTTTTTTAGTTTTTTCAGTTTTGACGTCACCTGATCCAGTTTTTTCAGGTGACGTCACCTGATCCACGATCCACAGATCCACAGACAACTTATTTTTATATATATAGATAGTTTTTTTTTTTTACTTATGTCCTGGTCGTCATTTATACTCCCTGTGTCCCGGTGCTTTGTTGATTGCTAATCGAACATTCCTTTTGTCCTGGTCGCTTTCTCTTTGAGTTTCGTCATTTATTTTTTTCTTTTTTAGTTCTTTTAGTTTTTACCTTTTTTAGTTTTTTTAGTTTTTTAGATGAAAATTTTTTTTAGTTTTTTCCTTTTTTTCTTTTTAGTTTTTTATTGGTTTTTACCTTTATTTTAGCTTATTTTTCAGTTTTTTCCTTTTTTTTAGTTTTTTTTTATTTTTTATTTTTTTTTAGTTTTTTACCTTTTTTTAGTTTTTTTAGTTTTTTTAGTTTTTTAGCTTTTTACTTTTTTTATTAGTTTTTAGTTTTTTTTTGTAGTTTTTGCCTTTTTTTTAGTTTTTTCAGTTTTTTTTTAGTTTTTTATTGGTTTTTACCTTTATTTTAGCTTATTTTTCAGTTTTTTCCTTTTTTTTTAGTTTTTTTTTTAGTTTTTAGTTTTTTTAGTTTTTTACCTTTTTTAGTTTTTTTAGTTTTTTTAGTTTTTTAGCTTTTTTATTTTTTTTATTAGTTTTTAGTTTTTTTGTAGTTTTTGCCTTTTTTTAGTTTTTTTAGTTTTTTAGCTTTTTTATTAGTTTTTTTTTTAGTTTTTGCCTTTTTTTAGTTTTTTTAGTTTTTTAGCTTTTTTATTTTTTTATTAGTTTTTAGTTTTTTTTGTAGTTTTTGCCTTTTTTTAGTTTTTTCAGTTTTGACGTCACCTGATCCAGTTTTTTCAGGTGACGTCACCTGGTCCATCCACAGACAGACAACTTATTTTTATATATATAGATATATATATATATATATATATATATATATATATATATATATATATATATATATACATATATATATATATCATGAAAAGAGAAATCACCAATGCTACAGCACAAACACAAAAAAAAAAAAAAAAAAAAAAAAAAAAAAAAAAAAAAAAAAAAAAAAAGAGACAGAAGGAGAAAAGGAAGACTGTTTTCCTAAATTAGTGATTAATATAGACCAGCACTTGAATGAGGCCTTAACCCTACTCATCCATACAATCACATAGGTCAAACAGCATAGCCACACACAATCAACCATAAAGAATAATCCATGGACAGGCAGTCATGTCGTCAATAAGTATAAGTCGTCATTTACCAAACAATAGAAAAAATAATATAGACAAATAATTCAGAGGCAACACCCAACATAAGGGCTCATCAGGAGAATACACTGGCCTATATAGGGTTTCGCCACTCTAAATTCTCTACCCAGCACAGTGTTGTGGCTACCACAGAATATCCATGGCATCCCCGCGTCAGGTATCACCCCCAAAATACATGCCTATGAAAAAAAAAACAGCAAATGTAAAACAACCAAGTAAAACCAAAACAAGCTTATCCTGTTAATATATCCCTCCCTTTAGCAACAATAGGTAAACTAAATATTATAAATTTTACCAAATCACAAATATTAACACATTGCAAAAAACCTGAATGAACTAAACAATTATATAATTCATCTTTACCATGTGGCTAATTTTTTAAAAATTAATATATGTATATATATATATATATATATATACTAGCTGTTGGGGTGGCGCTTCGCGCCACCCCAACACCTAGTTGGTGGGGGCGCTTCGCGCCCCCCCCAAGCCCCCCCACGCGCGTAAGTCGTTACGCGCCATAATAGTTACGCGCCATTGTAGTTGTGTCCCTATGTCCCACCTGTGAATATAGATAGATATATATATATATGGTTTTAACTACGTAAAACTTGCGAATATACAACATTCTTTGCTGTCCCATTGTCTTTGCATATAAATAGATTGTCAGGTTTACCGACTCTTGAACATGCAACATATAATGGTCCATGGGAAAACAATCTGTATTCAGATCTATACCTCATGATTCTAATGATTGCCCTTGAGCTTTGTTGATGGTGATTGCTAATCGACCATTCCCTGTCCCGGTGTCCCGGTCGTCATTTACATCCCCCTGTTTCCTCCGGTGTCCCCGTTGTAGTTGTGTCCCTGTGTCCCGGTCGTCATTTATATTCCCTGTGTCCCGGTCGTCATTTGTATCCCGGTGTCCCGGTCTGTATATACATTCGTTTTTTAGTTTTGTTTTTCTCCTTTATTTTTTTCCTTTTTTTTTCTTTTTTAGCTTATTTAGATTTTTAGATTTTTTAGTTTTTTTATTAGTTTTTAGTTTTTTTTCTTTTTAGTTTTTTTGTCCCGGTCGTCATTTATATCCATCCCCCTGTTTCCCCCGGTGTCCCCGTTGTAGTTGTGTCCCTGTGTCCCGGTCGTCATTTATATTCCCTGTGTCCCGGTCGTCATTTGTATCCCGGTGTACCGGTCTGTATATACATTCGTTTTTTAGTTTTGTTTTTCTCCTTTATTTTTTTCCTTTTTTTTTCTTTTTTAGTTTATTTAGATTTTTAGATTTTTTAAGTTTTTTTATTAGTTTTTATTTTTTTTTTCTTTTTAGTTTTTTTGTAGTTTTTACCTTCTTTTTAGTTTTGTTAATTTTTTTTTTACTTATGTCCTGGTCGTCATTTATACTCCCTATGTCCCGGTGCTTTGTTGATTGCTAATCGAACATTCCTTTTGTCCTGGTCGCTTTCTCTTTGAGTGTCGTCATTTATTTTTTTCTTTTTTAGTTCTTTTAGTTTTTACCTTTTTTAGTTTTTTTTAGTTTTTTAGATGAAAATTTTTTTTAGTTTTTTCCTTTTTTTCTTTTTAGTTTTTATTGGTTTTTACCTTTATGTTAGCTTATTTTTCAGTTTTTTCCTTTTTTTTAGTTTTTTTTTATTTTTTATTTTTTTTAGTTTTTTACCTTTTTTTAGTTTTTTTAGTTTTTTTTAGTTTTTTTAGTTTTTTAGATTTTTTACTTTTTTTATTAGTTTTTAGTTTTTTTGTAGTTTTTGCCTTTTTTTTAGTTTTTTCAGTTTTTTTTTTAGTTTTTTATTGGTTTTTACCTTTATTTTAGCTTATTTTTCAGTTTTTTCCTTTTTTTTAGTTTTTTTTAGTTTTTAGTTTTTTTAGTTTTTTTAGTTTTTTACCTTTTTTTAGTTTTTTTAGTTTTTTTAGTTTTTTAGCTTTTTTATTTTTTTTATTAGTTTTTAGTTTTTTTTGTAGTTTTTGCCTTTTTTTTAGTTTTTTTAGTTTTTTAGCTTTTTTATTAGTTTTTAGTTTTTTTTGTAGTTTTTGCCTTTTTTTTAGTTTGACAACTTATTTTTATATATATAGATAGTTTTTTTTTTTACTTATGTCCTGGTCGTCATTTATACTCCCTGTGTCCCGGTGCTTTGTTGATTGCTAATCGAACATTCCTTTTGTCCTGGTCGCTTTCTCTTTGAGTGTCGTCATTTATTAGTTTTTTCCTTTTTTTCTTTTTAGTTTTTTATTGGTTTTTACCTTTATTTTAGCTTATTTTTCAGTTTTTTCCTTTTTTTTAGTTTTTTTTTATTTTTTATTTTTTTTAGTTTTTTACCTTTTTTTAGTTTTTTTAGTTTTTTTTAGTTTTTTAGCTTTTTTACTTTTTTTATTAGTTTTTAGTTTTTTTTTGTAGTTTTTGCCTTTTTTTAGTTTTTTCAGTTTTTTTTTTAGTTTTTTATTGGTTTTTACCTTTATAGTTTTTTTAGTTTTTTAGCTTTTTTATTTTTTTTATTAGTTTTTAGTTTTTTTTTGTAGTTTTTGCCTTTTTTTAGTTTTTTCAGTTTTGACGTCACCTGATCCAGTTTTTTCAGGTGACGTCACCTGACACATCCATCCATCCATCCACAGACAACTTATTTTTATATATATAGATATATATATATATATATATATATATATATATATATATATATATATATTATATATATATATATATATATATATATATATATATATATATATATATATATATATACATATACATATCTATATATATAAAAATAAGTTGTCTGTCTGTGTGTCTGTCTGTGGATCAGGTGACGTCATGTTTCTGTGTTGACTGACGTCATGAAATTAGTTGTCGTCATTTTTGCTTTGACGGTGAGGTCATTCAAGATATTTAAGACATATGTTCACGTAGAAATCTATTAATGTTTAAGTTTACAATGACTGATGAACTTACCATGGCAAAAGCCGATGAAGATGCTCAAAGAGTCTATGCCAAAAAACTTGCTGCTGATAGAGAAAGTCAGAAAAGAAAGCGTGCCGAGGAATCAAAAGAACAGCAAGGAAACAGGCTTGAGGCTGATAGAGAAAGAAAGAACAGAAAGCGTGAAAAAGTACGGCTTTGTATATGCAGAGGCAATTGGAAAGCCAAGAATGTTGTATATTCGCAATTTTTACGTAGTTTAACTCCTGCAGACGAAATGAATGCTTGCCTAAAAAATTCTAATTTATGGGCACACGTAAAAATATTAAAATTAACTACAAATATGCGTGTCCGATTGCAAAACGATGACTCTGGTCAAACAGTAGACTCAATTTCAGGACGTATACAACAACCTGCTGATTTCTGTAATTTAGTGACGTCCAAAAATGAATTGATTGAAAAAGTATTTCCGAATATTCTAAAAAATTATAAAAATAGTAAATGGCTAAGTGAAAGAGCGATTCTCGCACCCAAAAATATAGACGTCCACGAAATCAACAATATTGTTTTGACCAAGATTCGAGACCAGGCAGTCCTTTACAAGTCAGTCGACACAGTTTTGGAACCAAATGAAGCGGTTAATTATCCATCTGAATTTTAAATTCCATAGATCCTTCAGGGTTTCCACCACACGTGCTACAACTAAAAATAGGCGTACCAATAATACTTTTAAGAAATATCAACCCACCAAAGCTTTGCAATGGCACGCGACTTGCCATAAAAAAAACAATGGAAAACCTAATAGAGCCACAATCTTGACAGGGCCTTATGAGGATGAGGCTGTTCTTATTCCTCGCATTCCCATGATTCCAACGGATATGCTTTTTCAATTTAAAAGATTGCAATTCCCAATTCGATTAGTATTTGCAATCACCATTAACAAAGCTCAAGGTAATACTTTTAAGAAATATAAACCCACCAAAGCTTTGCAATGGCACTCGACTTGCCGTAAAAAAAACAATGGAAAACCTAATAGAGGCCACAATCTTGACAGGGCCTTTTGAGGGTGAGGCTGTTCTTATTCCTCGCATTCCCATGATTCCAACGGATCTGCCTTTTCAATTTAAAAGATTGCAATTCCCAATTCGATTAGCATTTGCAATCACCATTAACAAAGCTCAAGGTCAATCATTAGAAAAATGTGGTATAGATCTTAATACTGATTGTTTTTCCCATGGACAATTGTACGTTGCATGTTCGAGGGTCGGTAAACCTGACAATCTATTTATATGCAGCGACAATTGGACAGCGAAGAATGTTGTATATTCGCAGGTTTTACGCAGTTAATTTGTATTGTATCTATCTATCTATCTATCTATATAAAAACGAGTTGTGTGTATGCATGTTTGTTTGTTTGTAAAAAGATCGTTTGCATATGATGTCATTATTAGTACATACGGCTTTAGCCAAGAATGTTGTATATTCGCAATTTTTACGTAGTTTAACTCCTGCAGACGAAATGAATGCTTGCCTAAAAAATTCTAATTTATGGGCACACGTAAAAATATTAAAATTAACTACAAATATGCGTGTCCGATTGCAAAACGATGACTCTGGTCAAACAGTAGACTCAATTTCAGGACGTATACAACAACCTGCTGATTTCTGTAATTTAGTGACGTCCAAAAATGAATTGATTGAAAAAGTATTTCCGAATATTCTAAAAAATTATAAAAATAGTAAATGGCTAAGTGAAAGAGCGATTCTCGCACCCAAAAATATAGACGTCCACGAAATCAACAATATTGTTTTGACCAAGATTCGAGACCAGGCAGTCCTTTACAAGTCAGTCGACACAGTTTTGGAACCAAATGAAGCGGTTAATTATCCATCTGAATTTTAAATTCCATAGATCCTTCAGGGTTTCCACCACACGTGCTACAACTAAAAATAGGCGTACCAATAATACTTTAAGAAATATCAACCCACCAAAGCTTTGCAATGGCACGCGACTTGCCATAAAAAAAACAATGGAAAACCTAATAGAGCCACAATCTTGACAGGGCCTTATGAGGATGAGGCTGTTCTTATTCCTCGCATTCCCATGATTCCAACGGATATGCTTTTTCAATTTAAAAGATTGCAATTCCCAATTCGATTAGTATTTGCAATCACCATTAACAAAGCTCAAGGTCAATCATTAGAAAAATGTGGTATAGATCTTAATACTGATTGTTTTTCCCATGGACAATTGTACGTTGCACGTTCGAGGGTCGGTAAACCTGACAATGTATTTATATGCAGCGACAATTGGACAGCGAAGAATGTTGTATATTCGCAAGTTTTACGCAGTTAATTTGTATTGTATCTATCTATCTATCTATCTATATAAAAACGAGTTGTGTGGATGCATGTTTGTTTGTCTGTAAAAAGAGCGTTTGCATATGACGTCATTATTAGTACATACGGCTTTGTATATGCACAGACAATGGGAAAGCCAAGAATGTAGTTTATTCGCAATTTTTACGTAGTTTGAAACACATATATAAATCTATCTATATTCACAGGTGGGACACAGGGACACAACTACAATGGCGCATAACTAATATGGCGCGTAACGACTTACGCGCGCGGGGGGGATTGGGGGGGCGCACCAACTAGGTACGAAGCGCCCCACCAACTAGGTGTTGGGGTGGCGTGAAGCGCCACCCAACAGCTAGTATATATATATATATATCTATATATATAAAAATAAGTTGTCTGTCTGTCTGTGGATCAGGTGACGTCATGTTTCTGTGTCGGCTGACGTCATGTTTTCGACTGACGAAATTACAGACTGGGACATCGGGACACAAATGACGGACACTCAAAGAGAAAGCGACCGGGACACAAGGAATGTTCGATTAGCAATCACCATCAACAAAGCACAGGGACACAAATGACGACCGGGACACAGGGAGTATAAATGACGACCAGGACATAAGTAAAAAAAAACTAAAAAAACTAAAAAAAAAGATAAAAACTACAAAAAAACTAAAAAAAAACAAAACTAAAAACTAATAAAAAAAACTAAAAAAGCTAAAAAACTAAAAAAACTAAAAAAGAAAAAAAAAATAAAAAAAGGAAAAAAATGAAAAATAAAGGAGAAAAACAAAACTAAAAAAAATAAAAATAAAAAAAAACTAAAAAGAAAAAAGAAAAAAACTAAATAAAAGTAAAAACCAAAAAAAAACTAAAAAGAAAAAAGGGGAAAAATACAAAAATGGGGGGCACAGGAGGATATATAAATGACGACGGGGACACAGGGAATGTTCGATTAGCAATCACCATCAACAAAGCTCAAGGGCAATCATTAGAATCATGAGGTATAACTAAAAAAACTAAAAAAAGGTAAAAAACTAAAAAAACACCAATTCAAAAACGAATGTATATACAGACCGGGACACCGGGACATAAATGACGACCGGGACACCGGGACACAAGGAATATAAATGACGCCCGGGACACTCAAAGAGAAATCAGAGACTGGGACACCGGGACACAAATGACGACCGGGAAACAGGGAATATAAATGACGACCGGGACACAGGGACACAACTACAACGGGGACGCCGGGGGGCACAGGGGGATATATAAATGACGACGGCGACACAGGGAATGGTCCATTAGCAATCACCATCAACAAAGCTCAAGGGCAATCATTAGAATCATGAGGTATAGATCTGAATACGGATTGTTTTCCCATGGACCATTATATGTTGCATGTTCAAGAGTCGGTAAACCTGACAATCTATTTATATGCACAGACAATGGGACAGCAAAGAATGTTGTATATTTGCAAGTTTTACGTAGTTAAAAACATATGTATATATATCTATCTATATTCACAGGTGGGACATACGGACACAACTACAATGGCGCGTAACTAATATGGCGCGTAACGACTTACGCGCGCGGGGGGGCTTGGGGGGGCGCGAAGCACCCCCACCAACTAGGTGTTGGGGTGGCGCGAAGCGCGACCCCAACAGCTAGTATATATATATATATATATATATATGTATATATATATATATATATATATATATATATATATATATATATATATATACTAGCTAGTTGGAAACACCTAGTTGGTGGGGGCGCTTCGCGCCCCCCCAAGCCCCCCCGCGCGCGTTAGTCGTTACGCGTCATATTAGTTACGCGCCATTGTAGTTGTGTCCCTATGTCCCACCTGTGAATATATATATATATATATATATATATATATATATATATATACTAGCTGTTGGGGTGGCGCTTCGCGCCACCCCAACACCTAGTTGGTGGGGCGTTTCGCGCCCCACCAAGCCCCCCCGCGCACGTAAGTCGTTACGTGCCATATTAGTTACGCGCCATTGTAGTTGTGTCCCTGTGTCCCACCTGTGAATATGAATAGATTTATATATGTACTTCAAACTACGTAAAAATTGCGAATAAACAACATTCTTGGCTTTCCCATTGTCTGTGCATATACAAAGCCGTATGTACTAATAATGACGTCATATGCAAACGCTCTTTTACAAACAAACAAACATGCATCCACACAACTCGTTTTTATATAAATAGATAGATAGATAGATAAAATACAAATTAACTGCGTAAAACTTGCGAATATACAACATTCTTCGCTGTCCAATTGTTGCTGCATATAAATACATTGTCAGGTTTACCGACCCTCGAACATGCAACGTACAATTGTCCATGGGAAAAACAATCAGTATTAAGATCTATACCACATTTTTCTAATGATTGACCTTGAGCTTTGTTAATGGTGATTGCAAATACTAATCGAATTGGGAATTGCAATCTTTTAAATTGAAAAAGCAGATCCGTTGGAATCATGGGAATGCGAGGAATAAGAACAGCCTCACCCTCATAAGGCCCTGTCAAGATTGTGGCCTCTATTAGGTTTTCCATTGTTTTTTTACGGCAAGTCGCGTGCCATTGCAAAGCTTTGGTGGGTTGATATTTCTTAAAAGTATTATTGGTACGCCTATCCCGGTCGTCATTTGTGTCCCGGTCTGTATATACATTCGTTTTTGAATTGGTCTTTTTTTAGGTTTTAGTTTTTTACCTTTTTTTAGTTTTTTTTTCTTTTTTTTAGTTTTGTTTTTCTCCTTTATTTTTCATTTTTTTTCCTTTTTCATTTTATTTTCTTTTTTGGTTTTTTTTTAGCTTTTTAGCTTTTTTAGTTTTTTATTAGTTTTTAGTTTTTTTTCTTTTTAGTTTTTTGTAGTTTTTACCTTTTTTTATTTTTTATTTTTTTTTACTTATGTCCTGGTCGTCATTTATACTCCCTGTGTCCCGGTCGTCATTTGTGTCCTGGTGCTTTGTTGATGGTGATTGCTAATCGAACATTCCTTGTGTCCCGGTCGTCATTTATATTCCCTATGTGCCGGTCTCCCGGTCCTCATTTGTGTCCCGATGTCCCGGTCTGTAATTTCGTCACCTGACAGATCCACAGACAGACAACTTATTTTTATATATATAGATATATATATACTCTCGCTTTCCAGGTGGATCTTCATCTAACTGCGCGGTTTTGCGTTCTTTAGCCTCAAGCCTGTTTCCTTGCTGTTCTTTTGATTCCTCGGCACGCTTTCTTTTCTGACTTTCTCTATCAGCAGCAAGTTTTTTGGCATAGACTCTTTGAGCATCTTCATCGGCTTTTGCCATTGTAAGTTCATCAGTCATTTTAAACTTAAACATTAATAGATTTCTACGTGAACATATATGTCTTAAATATCTTTAATGACGTCACCGTCATAGCAAAAATGACGACAACTAACTTCATGACGCCAGTCGACACAGAAACATGACGTCACCTGATCCACAGACAGACAACTTATTTTTATATATATAGATAGATATAATTCTAAAATTGTCAGGTAATTTTCTATTTTGAAATAAAAACTAAAAATTATTGCTCAGACAACATAAATATTTTTGATATTTACATAATAGCTTTAGTGGTTCTGGACTGAAAACTAAATATGCTAATCAAATTGGGAATTGCAATCTTTTAGGTTGAAAAGGCAGATCCATTGGAATCATGAGAATGCGTGGAATAAGAAAAGCCTCACCCTCAAAAGGCCCTGTCAAGATTGTTGCCTCTATTACGTTATAACAGACATAACACGTCATTTGTGTCCCGGTCTGTAGTTTCGTTAGTCGACAAACATGACGTCAGACGACAAACAACTTCATGACGACATACAGCTCAATCCTTATAATGACGTCAGTCGACAAACATGACGTCAGTCGACAGACAGACAAACAACTTATTTTTATATATATAGATATATATATATATATATATATATATATATATATATATATATATATATATATATATATATATATATATATATATAAATAAGTTGTTTGTGTGTTATGTCTGTTACACTATGTCTGTTACGCCAAACAGATTATATCTTCTATATATATAAAAATAAGTTGTATGTATTTTTTTGTTGAGGGTTTGCATATGACGTCTGAAAAATAAAGAAGAAAAAGAAAACAAACTAAAATGTAAAAACTGGGAATTGCATAAATATTTCGAAATATTTTGACAATAAATTAAAGTAATTCGAAAATCTTAAAACAGATACTTAAAATTTGAGGTTTATTATAAATTGTTGAGCTTCAGCAAGCTTGGCACGTGAAGAGGAATTTTTAGTATAGATCCTAAAATGACAGAAGAAACAGCCGAGGAACCTGCTCAAATAGTTAATTCAAAGAGAAATTTTAGTATAAATCCTACAATGGCAGAAGAAACAGCCGTGGAATCTGCTCAAAGGGTTAATGCCAAAAGGCTTGCGGCTAAAAACGCAAAACCGCGCAGTTAGATGAAAATCCACCTGAACAGCGAGAGTCAAAACGTATCAAAACTGAAAATGATAGCGATGATGATTGGGTTTGGGATTTTGACTTGGATAAGGTCATCAATGCCTACCAGATTTTAGTTAAAAAAAAACAAAGGTTCGGCGATATGTATTTCATAGTGACGCTGAAAAATAAAGAAGAAAAAGAAAACTGAAAAAATTAAAAAGGTAAAAAACTAAAAAAAAACTAAAACGAAAAAAAAAACTAAAAAAAAACTATTAAAAAATGAAAAAAATTAGAAAAGAAAAAACCTAAAAAGAAAAAACATAAAATAAAAAAGGTAAAAAACTAAAGAGAAAAAAAAACAGAAAAAGCTAAAAAACGAAAAAAAATAAAAAACTAAAAAAAACTGGGAATTGCACAAATATTTCAATATATTTTGACAATAGATTAAAGTAATTCGAAAACCTTAAAACAGATACCCAAAATTTGAGGTTTATTATAAATTGTTGGAGCTTTAGCATGCTTAGCACGTAAAGATTTTTCCAAGCGTCAATGTTAGAATGAACATTGACAAATTGAAGAAAACAAATCAATAAAAAGAATAAACTAAAAAAGAAGAAAAACTAAAAAAGAAACAAACTAAGAAAAGAAAAAACTAAAAAAGAAAAAAAACTAAAAAAGAAACTGTATCTATATATATATATATATATATATATATATATATATATATAAAAATAAGTTGTATATATGCATGTTTGTTTGTTTGTGGGTTTGCATTTGACGTCATTATAAGTATATAAGGCTTTGTATATGACATCATTATAAGACGACACTACAGACCGGGACACCGGGACACAAATGACGACCGGGACACAGGGAATATAAATGACGACCGGGACACTCAAAGAAAAATTACAGACCCGGACACAAATGACGACCGGGACACCGGGACAGGGGGAATATAAATGACGACCGGGATACTCAAAGAGAAATTACAGACTGGGAATCCCATGTTTTTCCATGGACAATTATTATGTTGCATATTCAAGAGTTGGTAAATCTGACAATCTATTTATAAGGACAGACAATGGGACAGCAAAGATTGTTGTATATTCGCAAGTTTTACGTAGTAAAAATATATATATATATATATATCTATATATATATAAAATAAGTTGTCTGTGTGTCGAGTGACGTAATGTTTGTGTGTCGACTGACGTTATATTTGTCGACTGACGAAATTACAGGCCGGGACATCGGGACACAAATGACGACCGGGACACAAGGAATGTTCGATTAGCAATCACCATCAACAAAGCACCGGGACACAAATGACGACCGGGACACAGGGAATATAAATGACGACCAGGACACTCAAAGAGAAATTACAGACCGGGACAGCAAAACACAAATGACGACCGGGACACAGGGAAACAACAACAACGGGGACACCAGGGGGCACAGGGGGATATATAAATGACGACGGGGACACAGGGAATGTTATATTAGCAATCACCATCAACAAAGCTCAAGGGCAATCATTAGAATAATGAGGTATAGATCTGAATACAGATTGTTTTTCCCATGGACAATTATATGTTGCATGTTCAAGAGTCGGTAAACCTGAAAATCGATTTATATGCAAAGACAATGGGACAGCCAAGAATGCAGTATATTCGCAAGTTTTACGTAGTTAAAAATATATATATATATATATATATATATATATATATATATATATATATATATATATATATATATATATATATATATCTATCTATATTCACAGGTGGGACACAGGGACACAACTAAAATGGCGCGTAATTAATATGGCGCGTAACGACTTACGCGCGCGGGGGGGCTTGGGGGAGTTGGCGCGAAGCGCCCCCACCAACTAGGTGTTGGGGTGGCGCCACCCCAACAGGCGACCAGGACACTCAAAGAGAAATTACAGACCGGGACACCGGAACACAAATGACGACTGGGACACCGGGACACAGGGAATATAAATGACGACCTGGACACTCAAAGAGAAATTACAAACTGGGACACCGGGACACAGGGAAACAACAACAACGGGAACGCCGGGGGGCACAGGGGGATATATAAATGACGACGGGGACACAGGGAATGTTCGATTAGCAATCACCATCAACAAAGCTCAAGGGCAATCATTAGAATAATGAGGTATAGATCTGAATACAGATTGTTTTTCCCATGGATAATTATATGTTGCATGTTCAAGAGTCGGTAAACCTGACAATCTATTTATATGCACAGACAATGAGACAGCCAAGAATGCAGTATATTCGCAAGTTTTACGTAGTTAAATATATATATATATATATATATATATATATATATATATATATATATATATATATATATATATATATATATATATATATATATATATATATATATATATATATATATATATATATATATATATATATATTCACAGGTGGGACACAGGGACACAACTACAATGGCGCGTAACTAATATGGCGCGTAACGAATTACGCGCGCGGGGGGCTTGGGGGGGGGCGAAGCGCCCCACCAACTAGGTGTTGGGGTGGCGCCACCCCAACAGCTAGTATATATATATATATATATATATATATATATATATATATATATATATATATATATATATATATATATATATATATATATATATATATATATATATATATATATATATATATATATATATGTTTTCAACTACGTAAAACTTGCGAATATACAACATTCTTCGCTGTCCCATTGTCTGTGCATATAAATTGATTGTCAGGTTTACTGACTCTTGAACATGCAACATATAATTGTCCATGGGAAAAACAATCCGTATTCAGATCTATACCTCATTATTCTAATGATTGCCCTTGAGCTTTGTTGATGGTGATTGCTAATCGAACATTCCTTGTGTCCCCGTCGTCATTTATATACCCCCTCTGTCCCCCCGGCGTCCCCGTTGTAGTTGTGTCCCGATCGTCATTTATATTCCCTGTGTCCCAGTCTGTAATTTCTCTGAGTGTCCCGGTCGTCATATATATTCCCTCTGTTCCGGTCGTCATTTGTGTCCCGGTGTCCCAGTCTGTAATTTTTCTTTGAATGTCCCGGTCGTCATTTATATTCCCTGTGTCCCGGTCGTCATTTGTGTCCCGGTCTTTAATTTCTCTTTGAGTGTCCCGGTCGTCATTCATATTCCCAGTGTCCTGGTCATCATTTGCGTCCCGGTTGTCCATGGGAAAAACAATTCGTATTCAGATCTATACCTCATTATTCTAATGATTGGCCTTGAGCTTTGTTGATGGTGATTGCTAATCGAACATTCCCTGTGTCCTGGTCGTCATTTATATTTCCCCCCTGTGCCCCCGTTGTAGTTGTGTCCCTGTGTTCCGGTCGTCATTTATATTCCCTGTGTCCCAGTCTGTAATTTCTCCTTGAGTGTCCCGGTCGTCATTTATATTCCCTTTGTCCCGGTCGTCATTTGTGTCCCGGTCTGTAATTTCGTCAGTCGATAAACATGACTTGAGTCGACAAACAACTTCATGACGGTATAATGCTCAATCCTTATAATGACGCCAGTCGACACACAAACATGACGTCAGTCAACACACAAACAAACAACTTATTTTTACATATATAGTGTTGAACTGGTCAAACTGAAAATTACACAACCTTAATATTTTGACAAACCAAGCTAAGTCAGCAATTCAATACAAAAAGACTATTTACAGTCATGCAGTTTTTGTCTGTAGTGGGCCCAACCAAAAAAAAGAAGAAAAGATAGGTGGATGAAAAAAAAGAAAAAGGTGTAGCTTCCTATTGAAAGTATAGTTGTCCATAGGAATGCACAGACAAAAAGTGTTGTCGAATTTATTTTCTGATATTCTGATTACAGGATTTTAATTGTATTTGTTTCCTTTTTAGGGGCGTTTTCCTCCTTTTAAAAAATAGGCAAATTCTTGCAGGCTCCTAGCTTTTGATGGGTAATATTAAATTAATTAATTTTCATTTTCTGGGTTTGAAATCAGCACTGAAAGGCAGTTCTTTTGTATGTGTAACTGTGTTCAAACTTCTCTGTCGAGTTTTGGTTAAGACTAAACGGATTTACTCTTTACTTACACTTCGTTTACCCGGGCTGTTTATACACAGTGGTTATCTGCTGTCGGTACAAGTAGATAGTCAGAACATTGATACTTAAAGAAATCTTAGTTGCAGCAGTTGCTGCATCCTAGTCACAAGCTATTGTCTGTTCTAGGCTAAGATGGTTTTTCTCATTAATGTTGTATTATTTCTTAGGGTTGTGCAACGAGTAGTTTTGTTTGTAGCTTTCCGTCCTCCATTTCGCTTGTGCTGTGACTTTATAATGCAGCATTTTCCCTAGTTTTTTTTTCTCATCAGCATGCTGTCAGGTCTCTTTTTTGATCGAGATGTTTTGGGATACCTGTAATACATGTTTTGGGTTCAATACGTTCCAAATTTTTTTTTTTATGGAATCGGTAAATGATGTCAGATTTGGAAAGCTTTCCTATTTGTTAAAGTACCAAGGCTTCAAAAGAAAAATATTTTTGCCCGTAGACCTGTGATTCCCAAAGTAGGGCACATGCCCCATCAGTGGGACATGGCAATATTTTGGTAGGTCATGGGCAGGACGTGGAGCTTTCGGCTGACTTTACTTTAGAGCCATTGTTAAAAATAAAACGTTTTTCATGTCAATGGCGTAACATCCAAACGTATTTAAAGAGCACAAAAAAATATGATAGTGCTGCAATGACATTGTGCAAAAGGGGCGTGGTTGTAACTCAGCCCATGTAACTGAGCTTCCGTGCAACTCAACCCTATCTAACTGAATCATCGTGCAACCGAAACCCCAATTAACTGGACCCACGTGCAACTCAACCTTATTTAACTGAGCCCTCGTTCAACTAGACTCCAGTAAAACTCAACCCCATTTAACTAAACCCTCGCTCATCTGGATCCCCGTTTAAATCAAAACTCTTTCGACTTCACCCTTATGTAACTCATCCATGTTTAAATAAGATGCACATCAGATGGATCAGATGCACAAGGACTTAGTAATAGGGGGTTTAGTTACACGAGGGTTCTGTTGTAATGGAACCTATAAAAAGTGCTGTGTTGCAATAATGTTTTCATTAATATAATAAAATCCTAGAGGACGACCCAAAGATAGATACCAAGTTAATAACCTTTTAAGCTTCCTGCAAGGGTATACTCCTGAATTTCAATTCTACGAGGGGGGCATCAGAATTTTAGAAGCGTCTTGTGGGGTATGGTTCGAAATCGATTGGAAACCAATACCCTAGGCTGTCCGTACGTGCATTGATACCTGAAACCGCGATTTATCAATTTTTTTTCAAAATTATGAGGTTTTGAGGGAAGTACCATATTTTCGCCAGTGTTGCTACGTTCACTGTTTTAATTAAAGGCTTTATCCGTTTTACAACATAATATTATTTATTTGAGGCTGCACAAATCACCTTTTCCCAAAGGCACATTTTTAGACTTTCAAATGTTCTGGTTGAAATGGCTACTGATACTTTCCGGGGCTATGGGGTTACACGACATATTGGTCCAATTGGTTTCGTCCTTAAAAAGATGACGATGCAACATCCTTATCTTTTGACAAGATTTTTTATGTAGTTTATTCTAAAAAATAATGGAGGAGACGAAAACTCAATTGCTCCAAAATTGTATGGGCTATTTTGTCACACATTTTTACCTCGTCTTGGAAATAAAAAAAAAAAACAGAATGGTATATATTTATGTTGTTAGTTTCCACAGTAGAGTGCAGAAAAGACTCTCCCTCGTACTCTGAAGGATTCGAGTTCAATGCATTCTGTGGTAACAAAGTAAATGGGGCTCACAATACATATATCTATCTATAGATAAATAGAATGGGGCTCACAATATCACAGTACATGGATAAAACAGTATATGGGACTCACAATACATCTATCTATAGATAAATAGATGATCAGAGATCTATCAACCCCGTATCTATTTATGGGGCTCACAATACACACTATAACATTGAGCCCCATATATGGGCTCACAACACCACAGTACATAGATAACACAGCATATGGGGCTCACGATAAAATCTATCTATATATATAAAATCTATAGATAAATAGATGATCAGAGATCTATCAGCCTCATATCTATCTATGGGATTCACAATACATCTATATATACAAAAATAAGTTGTCTGTCTGGGTGTCTGTCAGGTGACGTCATGTTTCTGTGTCGACTGACGTCATGAAGTTAGTTGTCGTCATTTTTGCTATGACGGTGACGTCATTAAAGATATTTAAGACATATATGTTCACGTAGAAATCTATTAATGTTTAAGTTTAAAATGACTGATGAACTTACAATGGCAAAAGCCGATGAAGATGCTCAAAGAGTCTATGCCAAAAAACTTGCTGCTGATAGAGAAAGTCAGAAAAGAAAGCGTGCCGAGGAATCAAAAGAACAGCAAGGAAACAGGCTTGAGGCTGATAGAGAAAGAAAGAACAGAAAGCGTGCCGAGGAACTACCAGAGCAACGCGAAAGCAGACTTGCTGCTAAAAGAGAAAGTGAAAAAAGAAGGCGTGCCGAGGAATCACAAAAACAGCAAGAAATCAGGCTTGCTGCTGATAGAGAAAGTAAGAAAAGAAAGCGTGCCGAGGAATCACAAGAACAGCAAGAAATCAGGCTTGCTGCTGATAGAGAAAGTAAGAAAAGAAAGCGTGCCGAGGAATCAGAGCAACCTGAAAGTTATCGCCTGGCATTCAGATACAGCCCAGTCGATGATTATAGCTTGAGTAGATGTGTTCAAATCGGGACAATGTCTAAAATTTGTCCCTATTGCAAGGCCTTGAAATTCAATGGTGAAACAATGGGAATGTGTTGCGCCTCAGGAAAAGTTAAACTTCCTCTATTGGCTGCACCACCAGAGCCATTAAAGACTTTCCTTACCGGAACTACGTCAGAATCTAAGCGTTTTTTGTCACAAATCAGAAAATACAACTCATGTTTCCAAATGACGTCGTTTGGAGCCCAAATCGAAAATCCAGATCAATTTATGTCTACTTTCAAAGTAAAAGGGCAAATTTATCATAGAGCAGGGTCCCTTCTACCATTCTCAGGCGAGAATCATAAATTTTTACAATTGTACTTCATCAGTGATAGAAATTCTGAATTGAATGCACGTTGCGAAATTTCTCCCAACGTTGAAAGGACAATCGTTTCCCAATTGCAACATCTTTTCCATGAAAATAATAATTTAGTGCGTCTGTTCAAAACAGCCATCGATTTGATGCCTACTGATACGCATAAAATTGTTATTTCCGCTGACAAAACGCCTCCTGGCCAACATGTGCGTAGATACAATGCTCCAACTATCGACGAAGTGGCAATCGTTATGGTCGGTGATCAGTTTTTACCTCGAGATATTATTCTTCATAAGCGAAGCGCTCAGTTGTTAAGAATTGCTGAAACTCATCGATGCTACGATGCCCTACAATATCCTATCATTTTTTGGGATGGAGCCGACGGCTATCACTTTAATATTAAATTGATGAATCCAGCCACTAACAAAGAAATGAATAAGAAATGCAGTGCAATGCATTATTATTCCTATAGACTAATGATTCGGCAGGATGAAGAAAATTATATTTTAAAATGCCGTGAATTGTTTCACCAATTTGTCGTTGATATGTATGCTAAAATTGAATCAGAACGTTTGCTATATATCCGCCTGAATCAGACCAAGCTCCGCTCTGAACAATACATTCATTTGCGAGATGCAGTTATAAATGACGGTAATACCACAAACGTTGGAAGATTAACAATTTTACCTTCGTCATATGCTGGCAGTCCCCGTCATATGCATGAATATGCTCAAGATTCTATTGCGTATGTTCGTCTCTATGGTCGTCCAGATTTATTTATTACATTTACATGTAATCAATCTTGGGACGAGATACTGCAGCTTTTACTTCAAGGACAATCGGCGGTTCATAGGCATGACATTACGGCCCGTGTCTTCCGGCAAAAGTTGAAATCACTGATAAACTACATAGTAAAACTTGAAGTGTTTGGGTCAGTGCGATGCTGGATGTACTCAGTGGAATGGCAAAAACGAGGTTTGCCACACGCACATATACTAATCTGGCTACATAAAAAAATTACTTCGAACGAAATTGATGATGAGATTTCCGCTGAAATACCTGATAAAAATGTCGATAAGGGGTTACATGATGTTATTGTAAAAAATATGATACATGGACCTTGCGGTGCACTGAACGAAAATTCACCATGCATGGCCAAAGGAAGGTGCACAAAGCAATATCCTCGACTTTTAGTATCAAACACAATTACTGGCAATGATGGTTACCCACAATATAGAAGAAGATCTACTGAAGATGGCAGTAAAACAGCAATAATAAAGAAGCGTAACGGTACCACTATCAAAGTAGATAACCAGTGGGTTGTTCCATATTCCCCATTATTATCAAAAACATTTAATGCACACATAAACGTTGAATACTGTACCTCCGTAAAGGCAATCAAATACATATGTAAATACGTCAACAAAGGCAGTTTTTGGCTTGCAGCCCGAAATCAAAGATTTCGACGAAATCGTACAATATCAGGCTGGAAGATACATAAGCAGTAATGAAGCTGTTTGGCGAATTCTTTCATTTCCGATACATGAACGTAGTCCAGCTGTTGTTCACTTAGCGGTACATTTACAGAATGGTCAACGTGTTTATTTCTCGGAAACCAACGTGCAACAAAGAGCCCTGAATCCACCGGATACAAAATTAACAGCTTTTTTTTCGCTTTGCAAAAATGATTCTTTTGCAAAAAAACTGCTGTATACTGAAGTGCCTTCGTATTACACGTGGAATACTAAAAATAAAGTATTTGAACGTCGAAAACAGGGTAAGTCAGTCGACGGCCAACCTACCATCTTCAAAGATACCACGATAGGAAGACTCTACACCGTTCACCCCAATCAACATGAATGCTTCTTTCTACGCCTGATTTTGGTGAATGTACCCGGTCCGACATCCTTTGAGTATTTGAGAACTGTAAACGGTACTATACATGACACTTACCGTAGTGCATGCCAAGCTCTGAATTTATTGGAGAATGACCAACACTGGGATAACTGCATCAATGACGCGTGCGAAACGTCAACCCCAAGTCAAATTCGTGCATTGTTTGGCATCATTTTAACAACTTGCTCTCCATCAGCTCCTACAGAGTTATGGGAAAAATATAAGTCAAAAATGTCCGAAGATATACTCCATCGAAAACAATTAGAGACGTCAGATATGACTTTTGATTTTACATCAGAAATTTATAACTACACTTTAGTTATTATAGAAGATTTGTGCGTACGTATGGCAAAAAAACCTCTTCAGGGTTTGGGAATGCCTTCACCTAACCGTATCGCTGCTGTTTCGACATGTGTAGAATTGGATCGTGAACAAAGTTACAGTACGAGTGATCTATTGTCGTATGTACAAAATAACATTTCCAAGTTAACGTCGGAACAAAAAGACATTTATGATACGATAATGCATTGTGTCGATAACAACGTTGGAGAAATTTTCTTTTTGGATGCGCCAGGAGGTACTGGTAAAACGTTTGTGATAAAACTGATTCTGGCATCAATTCGATCAAAAAATGATATAGCGTTGGCAATTGCGTCGTCCGGAATAGCCGCAACATTGCTGCCTGGTGGAAGAACTGCTCATTCCGCTTTGAAATTGCCTCTGAATTTGCATTCTACAGAAACTCCCACGTGCAATATTTCCAAATCATCTGGGATGGGTAAAGTATTGCAGCAATGTTAACTTATTATTTGGGATGAGTGCACAATGGCACACAAAAAACCGCTCGAGGCTCTGGATCAATGCTTGAAAGATTTGAGAGGGAAGTCGAAACCCTTTGGCAGCACATTAATATTGCTTGCGGGAGATTTCAGGCAAACATTACCTATAATACCTAGATCAACTCCTGCAGACGAAATGAATGCTTGCCTGAAAAATTCTAATTTATGGGGACACTTAAAAATATTAAAATTAACTAGAAATATGCGTGTCCGATTGCAAAACGATGACTCTGGTCAAACATTTTCAGATCAATTGCTGGCAATTGGAAATGGAAAGCTCCCAGTAGACTCAATTTCAGGACGTATACAACTACCTGCTGATTTCTGTAATTTAGTGACGTCCAAAAATGAATTGATTGAAAAAGTATTTCCGAATATTCTAAAAAATTATAAAATAATAAACGGCTAAGTGAAAGAGCGATTCTCGCACCCAAAAATATAGACGTCTACGAAATCAACAATATTGTTTTGACCAAGATTCGAGACCAGGCAGTCCTTTACAAGTCAGTCGACACAGTTTTGGAATCAAATGAAGCGGTTAATTATCCATCTGAATTTTTAAATTCCATAGATCTTTCAGGGTTTCCACCACACGTGCTACAACTAAAAATAGGCGTACCAATAATACTTTTAAGAAATATCAACCCACCAAAGCTTTGCAATGGCACGCGACTTGCCGTAAAAAAAACAATGGAAAACCTAATAGAGGCCACAATCTTGACAGGACCTTTTGAGGGTGAGGCTGTTCTTATTCCTCGCATTCCCATGATTCCAACGGATCTGCCTTTTCAATTTAAAAGATTGCAATTCCCAATTCGATTAGCATTTGCAAACACCATTAACAAAGCTCAAGGTCAATCATTAGAAAAATGTGGTATAGATCTTAATACTGATTGTTTTTCCCATGGACAATTGTACGTTGCATGTTCGAGGGTCGGTAAACCTGACAATCTATTTATATGCAGCGACAATTGGACAGCGAAGAATGTTGTATATTCGCAAGTTTTACGCAGTTAATTTGTATTGTATCTATCTATCTATCTATCTATATAAAAACGAGTTGTGTGTATGCATGTTTGTTTGTTTGTAAAAAGAGCGTTTGCATATGACGTCATTATTAGTACATACGGCTTTGTATATGCACAGACAATGGGAAAGCCAAGAATGTTGTATATTCGCAATTTTTACGTAGTTTAACTCCTGCAGACGAAATGAATGCTTGCCTGAAAAATTCTAATTTATGGGCACACGTAAAAATATTAAAACTAACTACAAATATGCGTGTCCGATTGCAAAACGATGACTCTGGTCAAACATTTTCAGATCAATTGCTGGCAATTGGAAACGGAAAGCTCCCAGTAGTGGGAAAGCCAAGAATGTTGTATATTCGCAATTTTTACGTAGTTTGAAACACATATATAAATCTATCTATATTCACAGGTGGGACACAGGGACACAACTACAATGGCGCGTAACTAATATGGCGCGTAACGACTTACGCGCGCGGGGGGGCTTGGGGGGGCGCAAAGCGCCCCACCAACTAGGTGTTGGGGTGGCGCGAAGCGCCACCCCAACAGCTAGTATATCTATAACTGTGAGCCCTATATATGGGCTCACAACACCACAGTACATGGATAACACACTACGTACGGGCTCAAAATACGTCTATCTATAGATAAATAGATGACCAGAGATCTATCAGGCCCATATCTATCTATGGGGCTCAGAATACATACTATAACTGTGAGCCCAAATATGGGCTCACAATACCACAATGCATGGATAACACAGTATATGGGGCTCGCCATACATCTATCTGTAGATAAATAGATGATCATAGATCTATCAGCCCCATATCTATCTATCTATGGAGCTACCAATACATATGATAACTTGAAGTAAAAACAGACAGGTTCTAATCAACCCTAGGAGTGTTACTTAAGGTTTTATGTTTTACTAATCTGTTTTATTTCCATTGTCTACTAAGTAGCTTTAGTCATTAAACTATAATTACTTATTAGAAAATATTTTTTTTTTATTACTGATAAAGACTTTTAAAAGCAAAATGTAAAAAATGCGTTTTATGAGTTGAAGCGATGAGTGCTTTCTCTAGTTCTATAAAATCTCCTGTTGTATACCAATTTTTGACCGTTGATGACGGCTTTCGACCGTGGCAGTGACAACAACGACCGCTAGAGACGATTTCCGATCAAAATGAATTTCCCACTGTTCTGATCAGTTAATGTTTATAACTGATACGAAGTTTTTTAATGAAGTTTACGAGTGTGCCTAAAGTCAACTTTGACTTGACTGAAAGCTTTTTTTCGGCAGCTTCTCCAGGGTAGAGGTAACCTGACACCAGCATCATCGTTCAGAGCAGTGGCGTCATTTCACGAGGGGGGGGGGGGGCAAATTTGTCGTTTCGTCAAACTTTTTGATAAAAATACCTAAAGAGGCATTTTTCAATGAAAGCGACTCCCAATAAAGGTATTTAGAAACATAAATTGGGAAAATAAATGAAGTGGGTCGCATGCCCCTATGTACATCACTACTCTAGAGTAGTCTGCTCTTGGTACGTTTCAGAGCGATTTACATTCGTCAAAATTTCAAAGCAAGAACTAGCAATCTACTTCTTCAAAAGAAAATGAGAACATGTGTAGTCTCTAAAAGTCTAGAGCAATCTAGTCCCAACCGATTTTGGGCATGCTCCACCTAGGGATTTCTAAAATCCTGATGCCCTCGTGATTTTTAAAATTTGTTATTCAGAATTTTACGTGTGTTCACCCGAAGCAAGCTTAAAAGGCCACTAACCTGGTATCTTTTTTCAGGTCGTCCTCTTGGCATATTTTACACAAATGAATATTGTCTCAATGCAACACTTTTTATACAATGTATGACGTCATTCACAAGAATAGTTTGTCGAAATTAAGGCTCTATTTTATAACGAGTCGAAGGGCGTACGTCCTGCCATTGAGTCACTGGTGGGACATGTGCCACACGTTGGAAATCACCAGTCTAGAGGCATCAAACCTCCCCCCTTACGTACGTCCCTGTTCACAACATATATTTTTTTATTCGATGACCATTAAGTTGGTGTTCACCTAAGAAACGAGAATTGAGACTGACTAATACTCGTAAATTGATAAGAAAATTAGGTAGCTCATTTTGATCGGAAATAGTCGCTATTGTTTTGAAAAATATAATTTTGCTCTCCCCCTAACATTTCGTGAATTGACGTCACTGCTCGTAAACTTCATTTTTAACAAGCAATGTTAATTTTAGAGAAATATTATTGTCTATCGATTCATTTAAGAAGAATAAAAATGCAAAGTGAAAAATTCCACATCTCAAGGGACCTATTTGAAGGATATCCTGAATAAAACCCAAAAATTTAACACACTTTTCGAATACAATTTATTACGTTGAATACATCAAAATATATGTCAGCCATGTCGCAACCACGCAATATAAATATATTCAAAAGGATTAATATGAAAAAAGAATTAAAACTTGTTAGCTTGAAGTACATATAAACCTTCAAATATGTGTTTTTTTCTGGATTAAATATAAATGTATATAAGCAACAAATTTCAGATTACACACTGTCACGGTCTGGGAAACGCGTTTTCTTCGTAAATCATCGAACGCCGAAAGTCGTCCCTTCGTCTTGCCTTTCTTTTGTGCTACAAAAAAATAACGTTAAAATATTATTCACAAACTTCTGAGTCTCTTCCTCTCCCTCTACCAAAAACACTTCTTGGAAGTTTCAACTGGATTCCTAAGTCGTGAGACTAAACATGGTTATTATTATATATATAAATATTATTATAATGAAAAGAGAAATCACCAATGCAACAGCACAAACACATTAAAAAAAGGGAAGACAGAAGGAGAAAAGGAAAACTGTTTTTCTGCATTAGTGATTAATATAGATCAGCACTTGAATGAGGCCTTAACCCTACTCATCCATACAATCACACAGGTCAAAGAGCATAGCCATACACAATCAACCATAAAGAATAATCTATGGACAAGCAGTCACGTCGTCAATAAGTATATGTCGTCATTTACCAAACAATAAAAACAATAAAGACAAATAATTCAGAAGCAACAACCCAACACAAGTTGTTCGTCAGGAGAATACACACTTGCCTATAGGGTTTCAGCACTTTAAATTCTCTACCCAGGCAAGTGGCGTGCCTACCATAAATTCCCCATGGTATATATACAAAACACGGTAAAGTTATCAAAGCCGCTTACAAGTTCATCATCAATTAAACTACTGATAACAGATGACAGATCATCGCTTGGCTTCAGACTTCTGTCTGTCTGACACTGTGTGTCTGGTGTCTGTGTTTTCTCTTTTTTTTTTATTTGACAAGTTTTATCTGACTGTAATACCTGACATAAAGCGCTAATTCGGCGCCAAGCGCTGTGAAAGTCGTTTTTAAAATAAAAGTCTCTATCTCTCTCTCTCTCTGTCGTCTAGCATCGCACGATCAATTTCAAAGCTTAAGATTAGTGATTGGCATGGAATTACGGACACTTACGATTTATACAGAGCATATAATTGGAATACATAATTATATAATCGAGCATATTGTATGATAGGTTAGTCATTGGCATAGTGTCTCGGAAATTTATCTATATGCTGCACTGTACATTAGTGATTGGCATGCGGTTACGGATACTTAGCATTCAAATAGATTCAGCAGTGGGATTTCTCATCATCATAGAGTGCCTTTTTTGGTGACAATCCGTCTCTGTATTGAAAGCTTCCTTTTATCAAATCTTTACAAATAAGTAGCCTGTTAATTCCCAAAAAGCAATGAATGATTGCACGACAATGGATACTAAATACCTTTTCAAAGAGGAATTTGACAAAATCCATTGAATTATATTCTTTAAAATACCAAGAACAGTGAAAATAAACTATGATTATTTTGATTGGTTAAGCTATGTTTTAAATTAGGAAGAATAATGAATTCAATTTTTAATGAACAAGACTGGCATATGCGGTTGTGGAGTTTTTGGTGGGCGTTATTCCAAAAAAAAGAAGAAAGAAACGTGTGTGAAAAGTCGGCAAAAATAAGCTAAAAACATATGCTTGAGAACAGCTTGAGAAGGTTTGGCATTCCTTTGAAGATATAGTTATCTTTCGGATTGACAAATAATTCCTATTTGAACTTTGCGTACAAAAAGCGTTGTCAATTTTAACTAATTAGCATTTCACAGCTCATCATGTTAAAACTGACAAGAATGCGACAATTTCTTTAAAACTTATTTCAAACAACCAAGTGAATAATCTCAAAAAATCACACTTTCCAGGTATAAATAGAGGTGAGAAGATTCTCAGCTGTAGGCTGAGAAACGCTCAAAACTACAATGGCAGAAGTTGTCAGTCAAGCACTGTCTACTGAAGTTGGTCCATTGGTTGAGGCCTCTGTTAAAAAACTTACCCCTAGTCATGAACCTGCTACTTTTGATGCCAACAGTATAGAAATAATCAAACAAGAGGTATACACTAGCCTGAAAATGGATTTTGATGTGCTTGTTGAAAAATCACTCAAACAATATGATCTGAGGATGACAAAGCTTGAATCCTCCCTGAAATTGCTTGACTCAGGTTTGTCAAAGCTGCAAAATTCTCTGAAACCAATACAATCCAATGTTGATCGTCTGAGTGATCAGTTTGACCAAATGAAACTCTCAAATCAGCTGGTCCTATTTGGTTTAAAAGAAGACCCTTATCCAGAAGCTTCTGAAAGCAGATTCCTTGGATTTTGCAGTACTAGATTTCCTGGTATTCCTGTGACCCAGAATGATATACTTTCTGCTAGAAGGATTGGTAAACAAGGCTCAGGTTTGAAACCTCGTCCACTTGTTGTGGAATTTTGCAGTTCTAGAATGCAGCAGCTCATTCTTAGAGAAAAGAAATGTTTGCAAGGTAGTGGTGTCTTTATTTCTGAGTCACTCACAAAGTCTAGACTTCAGCTACTTAATTATACTAAATCAAAGCTTGGGAAGAGGTCTACATGGTCTAGTGGAGGAGAAATACTCACAAAGCTTTCTGATGGTAAAGTGATTACTGTCAAAGAGGCATCTCAAGTTGATACTCTCTATCAGTTAATTACAGCTCATCCAAGCCCCTCCCAGGACTGAAATAAACCATTTCTCTTTTTTTCAGCTCTGTTTTGTAAATTTATTTATGATCTAATAGTTTTTCTTATGTTTGCATAATGTTGTTTATTATTTTTATTCCCTTTGAACCTAGTAGTTTATTATTGTCTTTGTTCTTGCAGTTGATTTCTCTATTGTTGCCTATATGTTTTACCTTTCAATCCACCCTCTCTTACTTCAGCCTGCTTGTATGGATATTGTGTTCATTTGTAAAGTTATTGTATACATTTGTCATGTGTAGTATATATGGGTGATTTCTCCTTTTTTTTGAATTCTTCTATTCTTAATTCAGTTATATTTGATCCACCAAGTAGTGCTGGTAGACAAGAGGCACACCCTCTTGACCCTCTCCTTGAATCTATGGTTAGTTCTAGCTGCAATTATCACACCACCATTGATTATTGTGATAACATTTTGCCCTCACTCTCTTCAAATAGTTGCTTTAATGTATTTTGTTTGAATGTGCGTGGAATAAGAGATAAGTGGGACAGTCTTAAATCGTATTTGTGGTCTAATAATTCTTGCCTTTTTGATGTCATAGGCTTGACAGAAACATGGTTATCTGATAGTGATAATTTTACAGCTTACGATATGGATGGTTATATTGCTATTCACGTCCCTAGAATGGTAACAAAGTGTTCTGGGGGTATTTCTTTGTTTATAAAATCTAATATTGAATTTTGTAGAAGATCTGACCTTGAATCCTTGTTTACATCAGTGGTGTCTAATAGTAGGACAGTTTATTCTCTTGTCATTGATCTGAAAAGCCAGTTTGCATGTGATACTGTTTGTTTGTTTTATAAGCCCCCTCCTTTTCCAACACATCTGTTCTGTGATTTGCTTGATCAGCTTTCCGGTGTGGGGACTTTCTCTAAAAAACGAATTTGTGTTTTGGGAGACTTTAATTGCAATATGTTAAATGTTGGATCAAATGATGAATGTGACCATCTTTTTGATGTATTTTCTTCTTCAGGGCTACTTTCTTCAATTTTTTTTTCCTTCTCGCGTTGACCCTTCAAGAAATTCTGCCACTTTAATAGATAATATTTTCACTTCTCATTCTCCTAATTTGAATTTCTCTTCTGGTCTTGTTTTCACTGATCTTTCTGATCACTTTCCTATTTATCTATCACTATCTGTGCCTAAAACTGAGATTACTGTGGATAAGAAAGGTAAGTCTTCTTTTAGAACTTTTACAGATAAGGAAATTTCTAATTTAATACATGGTCTTCAGAGTAATGGTTGGTCTAGTGTTCTCGAAGCTAATGATGCTGATTGTGCAACTAGATTATTTTTGTGTCGTATGGGAACTCTGTTGGATAAGCATTTTCCTCTTAGAAATAAGCCAAGGAATTTTACACCTAAATGCCCATGGATGTCTAGAGGTCTGATCAATGCAACCCATATGAAGGCGTCTTTGTTCAAGGCTGCACGTAAAAGTAAGACACAGGATGATCTTTTGAAGTATAAACATTACAAAAATGTGCTCACTTCTTCAGTTCGTTTAGCAAAAGCTGTATTTTTCGCGTCGAATTAATGAATGCAAGGGGAATTTGCACAAGGTTTGGACTGTAATTAATGAAGCTCTCTCTCGCAAGAAACACAAACATTCCTCTCCATGTCTTTATAGAAATGCTGATGGTTTTGTTGTGGACAAAAATCCTCAGCGAGTGCCTTCAATTCGTATTTCACCACACTTCCTTCAGTTCTAATTCCACCCCCGAGTAGAGTAAGTTGTTTTCCCTTGGCAGAGAAGTCTTTTTCCTTTCCCCATGTAGTACTACTGATATTTCTAGTATTATTTCCCAACTTCCTAGCAGTCGTTCAGTTGATAGTTTTGGTTTGAGCAATAATGTCCTTAAAAAAATTAGTCAGTTTGTTTCTCATCCGATTTCACACACAACTAACCTCTCTCTTTCTTCTGGTATTTTCCCTCATTCATTTAAAATTGCTACTGTTCTACCTTTGCACAAAAAAGGTGATTCGTCTCTAATTCCAAACTACATACCTATTTCTATTCTTCCCGTCATCTCAAAGGTTGTTGAAAAAATAGTGTATCGCTGACTCTCTTCATTTGTATTTAGTACTAATTCGACTGATGGAAATTCTCTCATCACTAACCATCAGTATGGTTTTCGTCCCTCATTCTCTACCTTGCATGCACTTTCTGATGCAACAGAGTCTGTGCGTGTTAATATGGACAAGGGCTTGTGTGTTTTGGGTCTATATCCTGACTTTAGAAAGGCCTTTGATATGGTTGACCACAATGTTCTTCTGTCTAAACTATCTAAACTTTATTTGGAGTGCATGGAGTCCCACTAGAATGGTTTAGGTCCTACCTCTCAGAGAGATCTCAGTATGTTTTGGTTAACCGTACTTCTTCCTCTACTTTGCCTGTATTGAAAGGTGTCCCACAAGGCTCTGTGCTTGGACCACTTTTGTTTCTAATTTACATTAATGATCTTGTCGATGGTCTTCATCCCCATGTTCACCCTGTTCTTTTTGTTGATGACAGTAATTTTTTCATTGCTGCAGTGGACCTGCCATCTGCCACTTCTATAGCTCAAGGTCTTCTTGATAAAGTAAAGGATTGGTGCTGGTCAAATGGTATGGCTCTTAACAGCCGAAAGAGTGCCATTGTCAACTTCAGGACCCCTTACCGCATGAGAGACGTACAGGAGCCAATCACCCTGACTTTTGGGAATGATATTATACCACAAGCTACTATGGTGAAACTTCTTGGTGTGTATCTTGACTGTTTTCTTTCTTTAAAACCGCATATAACTCACACCCGTTCCTTAATCCTCCGCCAGTCTTCAATGTTGCACCGGATTAATTCATTTCTTCCTCCTGATATTATGGTTTCTCTTTATCATGCTTTTATTCATCCTTACCTTTCTTATTGCTGCTCTGTCTGGGGCAATACTAATAAATCTCTTCTCTGCTCACTTCAAAGAGCCCAAAATAGGACAGTGAAGGCTACTTTTCTTCTCCCTCGGCTTTACCCTTCCTCTGATCTTTATAATGATACTGGAATAGCTCCGCTGGATCATATTATAGGTAAAAATACTCTTTATTTAGCGCATTCTGCTTTTCTAGGTACTCTTCCACCGACCCTGCAGCAGTTTTTCTCAAGGACAGGCTCAGGTAGGTACTTTTCTTCTTTGCGTAATTCTTCTCGACGATTTATTTTACCAAGACGATTTATTTTACCAAAGCAGCTCAGAGGTCTCCTGTATATCAGTCAATTCTATTATGGAACTCCATCCCTTTGGATGTCCCTCTTTTTCTTTCTGCAAAGGCATTATTTCGTCGGGTCTTTCCAGTTAAATAATTTTTGTTTCTCTTTTAATTCTATCCCAATTTGTATGTCACTTCTCTTCTTTTAAAATCTTGTCTTGTTCCAGTGTTTTTTTTTTTTTGTTTTTTTTTTTTTTTTTGTGTATATATTTTATAAGTGTTTTATTTTTGTTCTCTGTGGCCCATTACAAGCATAGCTTCCTGGGCCTATTAATTGATTTACTTTTGTAATACTTTTCTTTAGTATTAATAAATTGATTGATTGATTTGTTATGAAACATTAATAAGTCTATTTTAAACCAACATTAAAATAATGACATTAAATATTGACATTAAAATAATTATCACATTAAAATAATTGGCATCAAACATCCACTCATAGGCTTCATCCTGATTCAATGGTATGCGTACAACATTTCTCTTTCTTTTACTGGTAATTTCTAGTAGGCCTACTAGTACACAAAAAAAACTAAAAAACGCAAAATTTTGTTTGTATTCATTTTTGTTACGTTTTTACGAGTCAGACAAACATTTCGGGGGGTTCAAATCCCCTAAACCCCTCCTGGATACAGCCCTGCTTCCTGGGGCCAGTTTCATTGGCGGTCGAGAATTTACCAAACTTTGTTAGGTAATTGTTTTGTTTATGTGAAACTGAGTTCAATATTTCGCAAGTAAATTACAATCAGCCTTTTAAACTTTATTACAATAACTTTTGGTTTAATAGTATAGAACACTTTCCATTCTGTATGATTTTGTTTTTTTTTTTATTTGAAATACACTTTTGAATATTAGAATTAAAATTATAAACTACTAGCTGTTGGGGTGGCGCTTCGCGCCACCCCAACACCTAGTTGGTGGGGGCGCTTCGCGCCCCCCCCAAGCCCCCCCGCGCGCGTAAGTCGTTACGCGCCATAATAGTTACGCGCCATTGTAGTTGTGTCCCTATGTCCCACCTGTGAATATAGATATATATATATATATATATATATATATATATATATATATATATATATATATATATATATGGTTTTAACTACGTAAAACTTGCGAATATACAACATTCTTTGCTGTCCCATTGTCTTTGCATATAAATAGATTGTCAGGTTTACCGACTCTTGAACATGCAACATATAATGGTCCATGGGAAAACAATCTGTATTCAGATCTATACCTCATGATTCTAATGATTGCCCTTGAGCTTTGTTGATGGTGATTGCTAATCGACCATTCCCTGCCCCGGTGTCCCGGTCGTCATTTATATCCCCCTGTTTCCCCCGGTGTCCCCGTTGTAGTTGTGTCCCTGTGTCCCGGTCGTCATTTATATTCCCTGTGTCCCGGTCGTCATTTGTATCCCGGTGTCCCGGTCTGTATATACATTCGTTTTTTAGTTTTGTTTTTCTCCTTTATTTTTTTCCTTTTTTTTCTTTTTTAGTTTATTTAGATTTTTAGATTTTTTAGTTTTTTTATTAGTTTTTAGTTTTTTTTTCTTTTTAGTTTTGTTAGTTTTTTTTTTTTACTTATGTCCTGGTCGTCATTTATACTCCCTGTGTCCCGGTGCTTTGTTGATTGCTAATCGAACATTCCTTTTGTCCTGGTCGCTTTCTCTTTGAGTGTCGTCATTTATTTTTTTCTTTTTTAGTTCATTTAGTTTTTACCTTTTTTAGTTTATTTTAGTTTTTTAGATGAAATTTTTTTTTAGTTTTTTCCTTTTTTTCTTTTTAGTCTTTTTTTTTTATTGGTTTTTACCTTTATTTTAGCTTATTTTTCAGTTTTTTCCTTTTTTTTATTTTTTTTTTATTTTTTATTTTTTTTTAGTTTTTTACCTTTTTTTAGTTTTTTTAGTTTTTTTAGTTTTTTAGCTTTTTTACTTTTTTTTATTAGTTTTTAGTTTTTTTTTGTAGTTTTTGCCTTTTTTTAGTTTTTTCAGTTTTTTTTTTTAGTTTTTTATTGGTTTTTACCTTTATTTTAGCTTATTTTTCAGTTTTTTCCTTTTTTTAGTTTCTTTTAGTTTTTAGTTTTTTTAGTTTTTTACCTTTTTTTAGTTTTTTTAGTTTTTTAGTTTTTTAGCTTTTTTATTTTTTTTTATTAGTTTTTAGTTTTTTTTTGTAGTTTTTGCCTTTTTTTAGTTTTGCCTTTTTTTAGCTTTTTTATTAGTTTTTAGTTTTTTGTAGTTTTTGCCTTTTTTTAGTTTTTTTTAGTTTTTTAGCTTTTTTATTTTTTTTATTAGTTTTTAGTTTTTTTTGTAGTTAGTTTTTTTAGTTTTTTACCTTTTTTTAGTTTTTTTAGTTTTTTAGCTTTTTTATTTTTTTTATTAGTTTTTTTTTGTAGTTTTTGCCTTTTTTTAGTTTTTTTAGTTTTTTAGCTTTTTTATTAGTTTTTAGTTTTTTTTGTAGTTTTTGCCTTTTTTTAGTTTTTTAGCTTTTTTATTTTTTTTATTAGTTTTTAGTTTTTTTTGTAGTTTTTGCCTTTTTTTAGTTTTTTCAGTTTTGACGTCACCTGATCCAGTTTTTTCAGGTGACGTCACCTGATCCACAGATCCACACACAGACAACTTATTTTTATATATATAGATTGAAAGTATTACCTCCATCTCTTTGAAGGAAATATATCCAAAATGTACGCGACAAAAAAGAAAAAAATAGCAATGAATGCTACGAGGTGCAACTGAGGAATAATATCCTAGCTGTCATGAAATAGGTCATACGCAGCGATGCGTAGCATGACCATTTATTGTACTTCATTACTTGTTCTCGTTAGAAGTGGCAGATCCTTCATATCCAGAAGTCTACTTAATTAGTTTAGGAATAAAGCTAGTACAACCAAACAACTAATACGCTCATCAGCAATGTGTCATTTGTGTCATGTATGATATAAGTTTGTCACTCGCGGGGCGTGCCGAAAGGTGTTCATAATTTTAAGTTGGTGTTTCGAATTTAAAACCAACCATAAATACTATGTCACCTACAAATACTACAACCGTGATGCAAAAAAAGAAGAAGAAAAAATAGCAATGAATGCTATGAGGTGCAACTGGGGAATAATATCCCAGTTATCATGATATAGGTCATAATTTAAATTTAAAACCAACCATAAATACCGTGTTTACGAAGCAAAACTCACCGATGCAATAGCTTCTTCTCCGGACGAAGTTGTGTTGTCACCTTCTTCGAGATGGAGCCTAATTCTGCTATCTTCCGCTTCGAACTCTCGGTAAAGAGCAAACAACTGATCATTTACAATTGTTGGCTTAAACAAAAATAAATAAACAATTAAAGAATTAAGTTTTAATAATAGAAAATATACATAAACAGAGGGGAAGATGACAGAAAGACCCTTCTCAACAAATTCACAGTCCATTTTCTAAAAAGGACGGCCCTTTAATACGTGGTCCTTTTTTTGTCAACTTAAACAACGGATCAATCGTCTGTTAGCTTTTCGTAGTTTCTGTACCTTCTAACCAAGGGTGTATCCATTTTTGGTAAGGAGTGGGGGCTATTTTTGCGGGGGGGGGGCAAAATCTTTACAAATACAACAAAACCTATATGGGTCGGAAAAACAATTCGGGAGCGGGGATTCAAACCCAGTAATCTATTCTTCCCCCTCGATACTGCCTTGTATCTAACCCATTTTTGACAAGAACAGTTTATTTATTTATTTTTTTTTTTACATAGATATATCTAATTTTACTGTTTCTTAAATTTTTTTTCTATTGTTTTACGTATGACTAATTCATACGGTCTTACTAATTCGTCCTTTTTATATTTTTTTCTACATAAAATTTGTTGATTAGATTAAATCTGCTGATACACACGAAATGATATTTTAACAAACACTAAAAGCCTTTCTATGCCATGAATAGCACAGAAATTCACAGCAACGAGTCAATCGAAATATAAGCCTGAATCCAAATTGAACAGATAAATTAAAGTGAGTGGTCCTTATGTGCAATACTCCCCCCAGCCCCTTTATTCCCATAAAATATCTCATAATGTTAAACTCAATCTTCCTATCAAAGCGCCCTGGTATTTTTCCTCCCTTCCTCCCTTTAATTCCTTAAAAAAACTCAAAAATAGATTAAGCCATCTTCCTACCCTCCCCCCTCCCGCAAACAAATGTCTAAAAAAGTCAAAGAAAATTCTTCCTTTTAGAAGTATTTATCAAAGGTAAGTTACCCAAAATAATTTTGGAGTAGAACTGTTACATCTGTCTATTAAACTCCTCGATGTGAATTTCTTAGAGACTTGGAAGAATCTTTTGGATAAGAAAATCCGCAGAGTAAAAGCAATGGAAAGTTGCTTTTAATTTTTTAGAAAATTATTTCTAAAATAATTAGAAACAGCAAAATTTCTCCCCCTCCCTAGATTTTGAAAACTACATTCTGCCCCTACATTTTCATGAATTGGCGCTGATCCCGTACTGAAGGACCGACATCAGTAAGAATCTTTGAACCGTGTATTACGGCCTTTGAAACCTGGGCTCCAAGAATTTCGCCTTCGAAAGCAATGGAAACTCAATTGTAAGCGAAGGGTGCCAATGTACCTCTTGCATTTACTGAGGAACCCAATCTCTTTCAAGGACCTCTGACGAAGAAGTCCCGTCCTTCTGAAACAAAATCTCCTTACTGGTAAATTAGTTTTTAAAGCGGCACTTTCGAATTTTTCTTACTATAGAGACAAATGCCGTTGAGGGGGATCTGCAGAGTAGAAGCTACACAACTGTTGCAATAATAAACAAAAGTGCTAATGTACCTGATGCATTTGCTGAAGAGCAGCCCTATCTCTTTCAAGGATCTCTTCCAAGGAAGGCCCTTCTGGGACTTGATAACGGTAGACTAAGTCTGGCGTTGACTCAACAGATTCCATCCATGGAGGGGTCTAAAAAGAACAGTTTTGACTTGGTTAATCAAATAAAGTAAAAAAAGAGAGGAAAGTCCAGTTAACGACCAAGAACTCTTAAATAACAGGCGTATTGGATTTGGGTCAAGCTGGATTTGGCAAAAAAAAAGAAAGAAAAAAATTCGATGACTAAATCGATGTGACTATAATTTTGAAACTTTCTAGATTTTGACATGTTTAAAAAACGAAAAGAGGGAAAAAAGACTTTCTTTACTATTCTGAGACGTCTATCCAAAATCGACGACTCGAGTCCGATTTTTCAATAAAAACACTAAAGTAGGCCGTGATTGCGTTTCGCATTTTACGTTCGTGAATAATTCCACGTACACTTTTTATACGCTATGACATCCACAAAAATGACGTCCTTATACAAAATATGGCATCATTAAACAAAAATAGATTCTTAAGTTTGAATTTGATCCGCCATTCAATTTTTTATTGTTCAATTATTATTATTCAGTCACCGTATTAAAAATTCAATCGAGGTGATTTTTCACCTTTTTTTTTTTTAGCTTCGTCTTTTATTCTTTTTGCGTTGAGGATGGCTTAGCGGAGGCGAGCCACAAATATTTACATTTCCTTTCTTTTGAACTATCTATAAATCACCTCGATTTCCTACGCTTTCTCGAATACGTCATATTTAGCCAGGTGGTCTTGGGAATTATGAAAGAAAGACAATGCCGGACACATAAATGACAGTACGGTTCCCCCGAGTCTGGTCATATCCACCCCTTCTGTTAGAAGGAGTTAAAATAACTTGAAAAGAGCTAGAAGTAAATCTGTTGGAATTATAAAAACAGCCAGCGAATCCTAGTATTTGGGACTTAAACTGCGCTTTTCTTAAGATTAACCTTACCCCTTATCTGCGACCCCCCTCCCTACCTGGCTACCGACTAATTAAGCCTATGAGCTACATAGGCCTACAAATCCTAATATTTAAGCATTAAGCTGCATTTTTATGAAGCTTAAAATCAATTTAAAGAATTCACAATCCTCCCCCCTACCTGTTATTGACTGTTTAAGCCTATGACTTATATAAGCCTGTGCATCTTAATATTAGGGCGTCAAACTGCACTTTTCTGAAACTCAAGGTCCATTTGAAGAGCTCCACCTCCCTAACTAGGTACTGGCGATTTGATACGGTCTTTAACGCAAAATTATAAAAAAATTTCAAATATTTAAATTTTTTAATTTAAGTCTTTCAAAGTGCTTGAATATCTTTTGCTACCTTTTCTAATTTATAATGTTGGTTTTGGGACTAATCATTTTGGGTTTGAGGAGGTTTTGTTTGGCATCATGCCGACAAAGTTTTTTTTTTCGTTTACTCTAAGCTTCGAAAAGAAGCGATGGCTAGCTCTTCATTTTTCTAGATCTATGGCCTGATTTTGTGAGAGGTGATAGCCTGTACATATTTACTTTTGATTAGTCCAAAACTGTTGACTAACTTTTGCAAACTCAACCTCATTATTCTTACTTCTTCACTAAAGATTATTCTGCTACTCCGATGTCATTAATTTTTCTATCATTGACATACTAGCGATGGCCCTTATTTAGAGTATTAGAGGAGGCTTATTATTTAGATTATTATTTATTATTATTAATAATTAATGGTAATGATACTATCAATAATTAATTATTATTATTAATAATTAAAAATTAATTAATTAATAATAATTAAAGTATTATTAATGATTAATAATTAATGTTAATAATTTATTTTTAGATTATTATTATTTATTATTCTGTAGATTAGGGATTATTATTTAGATTATTTATATTATTAGAGGAGGCGCTATTTAGTCTCCGTTTATTTTCAAACTGTGTGTATCCAATATCCGGAATAATTTTCAGACAATTAGCTTCTTGAGAAACTGTGATATCTCACAAAGAGATTGTGCAGACAATATTCTCCTAATAACTTGCACCCGAACCGGGTTTTCTGATTCTTTTAGTTTTGTTGCCTCTTGTTCGGTTTTGAAAAAAGACCTAATAAAAGTGTTACTTCTTCAAAAAAAAGACCTAATCTAATATGTTACTTCTTTCTGCTCCGATTATCGTGTTTTTGCTGCGTCAAAGTGCTAAAACCTTACAGCTCTTAGCCAAAAATCAAGTATTTCTGCCAAATAGAACATTGTAGAGAGAACTTTCATCACAATCTCAACAATGTCCTGGTTAGACCATTGCTCGGATTGGACTGAAGAATAATATTTCCAAAACAACAACTTAAGAAGTGATATCGGACCCCTCAGATTTTCGTTCAATGAGGGTAAAGTGCCTTACATTTCCCTTCTTCAAAGAGCAGATCTAGTCACCCTTAAGGAAAGGAGAGCACAAATTTCCTTGCGTTTTACCCACAATGTCATGCAAAACCCTCGTACTACTTCTCTTTTCCTTAGTGAACGTTGAACAAATGTGAACGTGAACATGAAAAAAGCGTAAAAACGTTTTCTATCAAACGACGTAAGATCTTAGCACACTGATTGGCTGAAACAGTTTATTTCCGATACCATTAAAATTGTTATTGTTGTTGCGAAATCCTTTATAAATACAAACATACATGACAATTGGTCCACCCCGAGAAGTTGACAAGATTGGTAAATCCCCAGTAGACAGAAAACAAGAATTACCATTATAAAAAAAATTACAATTAAGCAATTTATTCTTTATTGATTTCTTTATTTTAAAAAACTTTTGATGAATTCTTTTTTTATTTAGTCTGGCCTCTGGGAGTTACGAAGGGCTTTGGAATCCATATAAGAAACGAGATGTTTCGTATGTGAAGGGCGAAACAAGATGTTTCGTAAGATTAATAGTAATAAGATTATAATAAGATTATTATATTAATAGTAATAAGATTAATAATAAGAAGAAACGAGATGTTTCGTAAGATTGCAATCTTAGTGGACGCGAAGTTCACTTAGAAAATAAAATAAGTCAATAAAAATGATAAGTAAAAAAATTTCCTCTCCCCTATTCTCAGTGATTTTACCATTTTTCAGTTATTTGCATATACTTTCAATATAGTTTCCTTTTTTTTGTTTTTCTCTTTTGTGCTAACATAAATAAATGAATGAACGGAGAAATACTTCTAATTTTTTCTTTCATTCATTTATTTATTTAAAATGTGTACTCCTGAATTATTTCGAATAATAATGAAGCCATAACAGTATTCTACATACTGATTCCACTTCGGGAGAGCAGAGAGCTTCAGCTTCCCGTCGTTCATAATAAAATAATTGCTTACTAATAATAAATATAATTATATAATAACTAATTAATAATAATAATATAATTAATTAATAACATAATATATACTTAATATAATAATATAATATATAATAATAATATAATTTATAATACAAAGTATTTCATAAATAAAACCTTATAATAATAATTGCTTACTTACAATAAAATAAATAATTGCTTACTGCATTCCACACGCGAGGCCTAATCTTAAATACACTAAAAAATAAACCAATAACTATCGAAAAAACGAGAAGCACGTAAAACTCACATTTGGAAATAATATACCTCTTATCTTCTTTTAATGAGCTAAATTAATAAAACTTTGTTGCACCATCTAGATTATTCTAAGTTTTCGACCACCCCTCTCCACTCCCTATTAAAAGGTCTATTTCATTTAGAGACGTGGAGTATAGACGAAGTTTTAGCTTGAAAATATATTATAGTTGAATACTATACCCTTCGCATAGCTGGTGGAGGTTGAGCCGCAGTGGCAGCAGTAGCCCAATGACTGTTGCTACTTCCATCACTTAGCTCAGAATCATACACACGATGACAAATGTCTCTGAAAAGAGAACATAACTAAAGCATAAAGATTTACACAAAAACATACAAATAGTAAATTATTACCCTTTGGAAGTAATCTGTAATCTCCCATCATTTCTAGGAATATTTATGGACTAAGACTACGGTTTAGAGGGGTGGCATTTGCCCATACATAAATACTCGTACATAATGATAACCTGGCATTTCAAAGGCGGAGGATTGAATACTTATTACAGGGCAAGTAGCGGTCAATAACCGAAGAAAGTACATATTCATGGTTATAATAGCTTGATTAAATTTGTTTCATTGTCCTTTCAGTACTTAAAACATAAATTTAAGTAAACAAGTTTAAATGGTTTCTGGGAGAGGGGGTAGCATTTACAACTATTGTGTTTGGAAAATAAAAATCAAAGATATATTTTTCGCCCTTGACATGATAAAGCTATGAGACTTTTTTGGGTTGACAGCGAAGTAGCCCCCCCCCCACCAACACACCTGATTGTGAAAAGATTATTTTATCCTAAAAATTAACCATTTACCATTAAACTTACAATAGTTCCAGGAATATTCTTAAAAAATCTAAACAATCTTTCAAATAAACCTTTCAAATTTTTGGCAAGTTGTAAGTTTTTTTTTATTAAAAAAAAAACTATTCATAAAGCTTTTCTAAAATAGTGCCAACGAAAGGTTTTGATTGGCATAATTTTAACATAAAAGCAACAAAAGACTTTTTATGATTCATGACTATTACTTAATTTTTTCAAACTTTTTTCAATTCTTAATTCAATTTTATAATGTAAGAATTTTATATCTTATATGAATTAAATATATATATATATATAAAATGTGTATAGTATAAAATTTTACATTTCACTGCGGTTTTATATTATGAATATGATTTTTGTAGAAGAGGAAGTATCTAGCGATTTTAGAAAAACTAATTAAATCACTGTATAAGGAAGATGACATGAGAGAGTGTGGTAATTATCGAGGCATTAGTCTGGTCTCTGTAGGTAGCAAATTACTTAGTAATATGATATTTTTTAGACTGAGAAATACTGTAGACAAAGCTTTAAGAGAAGAATTACGGTTTTAGAAAAGGTAATGTGTCGACCAAATTTTCACTCTTATGTAATATTGGAAAAGTGTCCGAGTCATCAAATACATTTAGTCCTCAGTTTTATAGATTATGGACAGGCCTTCTATTCTATTGATAGAAGAGCTTTAACAAAGGTTTTATTCTTGTAGGGTATACCAGATAAATACTTCAAAGTGATTACTGTTACGTAAGAATAATGCTGCTGCAGTTAAGGTAGGAGATGAGGTGAGCATCTGGTCTCGTGTTAAATCAGGGGTTAAACAGGGTTGTGTTCTATCCCATTTATACGAATCATTTGATCGATTTTGCTCCAAGGAGCGCAGGAAAGGGGATGAGAGAACACGGAATCAAATGGAGAAGAAAAACTTTCCTGATTTTAATGATTTTAGTATCTTAGATGAAAGTATGGGGAAAATGAAAGTAATTTCAGGGATTATGCGAGTTCAGGATGCTAAAATAGGCTCGAAAATTAATGTTGAGAAGGGTAAGTCGCTAAGGCTGAGGGTAGGAATAAGTGAAGATGAAATGGTGACCTTGGGTAACGAAAAAACGATGAAGTGGACAGCTTTATTTACCTTGGTAGTATTATTAGTAAAGACGGTGGGAGCAGTGAAGATGTTAAAAGTAGAAGAGCCAAGGCTCAGGATATTTTTTGCACAATTAAAAAAAAAGTTTGGAAGAACAGGAAGATCAGTCTGCGAATCAAGATTAGAATATTAGAGGCTACAGTGATGAAAGCACTCAAATGCGGTTCTGAAGCGCGGGCGCTCCAAAACGCGGATGAAGATTTCCTAGATGTTTTCCAGAGAAATTACCCACGGATTGTTTTGTGTGACCAGCTGACAGACGGTATTTCAAATGGTAGGCTGTGCAAAAAGAGTGGTTTAACCCCCCTTTCTAGGGTTATATTGACAGAACGGTTGAAATGGCTATAGGGCACGTTCTGCGGATGAATTGTCCTTTTTGACCAACTATCTAGGACTAAATGGAAAGCAAGCCTTCATCAGTTGGGATGGGAGGATGTCGCAAAATAAGACTTTAGGGAAATAGAAACTTCCTGGGATTGTATAAAGATCAGAATAGAATTTTATTTAAAAAATCTCTATCACAGTATGGTTGCCGGATTTGAATTTTACGTCAAAAAAGCACTAGTATATATATATATATATATATATATATATATATATATATATATATATATATATATATATATATATATATATATATATATATATATATATATAGCTTGTAATTCAGCTAGTTTGTAATTTCTCTTTGAGTGTCCCGGTCGTCATTTATATTCCCTGTGTCCCGGTCGTCATTTGTGTCCCGGTCTGTAATTTCTATTCGAACAATCCCTGTGTCCCGGTCGTCGTTTATGTATCCTGCCTGTGCCCCCAGCGTCCCCGTTGTAGTTGTGTCCCTGTGTCCCGGTCGTCATTTATATTCCCTGTGTCCCGGTCGTGATGTGTGTCCGGGTGTCCCAGTCTGTAATTTCTCTTTGAGGTTCCCGGTCGTCATTTATATTCCCTGTGTCCCGGTCGTCATTTGTGTCCCGGTGTCCCGGTATGTAATTTCATCAATTGACAAACATGACGTCAGTCGACAAACAACTTCATGACGCATACAGCTCAATCCTTATAATGGCGTCAGTCGACAAACATGACGTCAGTCGACACACAAACATGACGTCAGTCGACACAGAAACATGACGTCACCTGACAGACACACAGACAGACAACTTATTTTTATATATATATAGACTAGCTGTTTATACGAGCATCCCTTTTATAAGAACCGTGTATGCCCCCAGGGCATACGTTACAACGCCTGACCCCACCCCCTTGGGGGAGGTGGTGTTTTTTTCTACCCCCGAATTTTTGTTATCAGATGTTTGAGCTATATATAACACAATGGCCATCTCAAAATTTTTATCAGATGGGTTTTGGGAAAAAATGGCGTGGGGGGTAGTTGCCCTCTGATCTCTCTTAAGTTAGAAAAAGTGAACTATAACTTTTAATTTCCAATCAAATGAACCATCTCTGGAGTTTATATGAGCATCTATTCTATAAGAAACATGTATTTTACCAGGGCATTCGAACATCTGCCCTTGGGTCCTGGGGGTTATGTTGACCCCGGAGCTTTTGTTATATGATCTTTGAACTATTTTTAACAAAACGGCAATCTCATAATTTTTATCAGATACTAGCTGTTGGTGGGGTGCTTCGCGCCCCACCCTCCAGGCCCCCCCGCGCGCGCAAGTCGTTACGCGCCATATTAGTTACGCGCCATTGTAGTTGTGTCACTGTGTCATATATATATATATATATATATATATATATATATATATATATATATATATATATATATATATATATATATACTAGCTGTTGAGGTGGCGCTTCGCGCCACCCCAACACCTAGTTGGTAGGGCGCTTCGCGCCCCCCAAGCCCCCCCGCGCGCGTAAGTCGTTACGCGCCATATTAGTTACGCGCCATTGTAGTTGTGTCCCTGTGTCCCACCTGTGAATATAGATAGATTTATATATGTGTTTAAAACTACGTAAAAATTGCGAATATACAACATTCTTGGCTTTCCCACTACTGGGAGCTTTCCGTTTCCAATTGCCAGCAATTGATCTGAAAATGTTTGACCAGAGTCATCGTTTTGCAATCGGACACGCAAAATTTGTAGTTAATTTTAATATTTTTACGTGTGCCCATCAATTAGAATTTTTCAGGCAAGCATTCATTTCGTCTGCAGGAGTTAAACTACGTAAAAATTGCGAATATACAACATTCTTGGCTTTCCCATTGTCTGTGCATATACAAAGCCGTATGTACTAATAATGACGTCATATGCAAACGCTCTTTTTACAAACAAACAAACATGCATACACACAACTCGTTTTTATATAGATAGATAGATAGATAGATACAATACAAATTAACTACGTAACACTTGTGAATATACAACATTCTTCGTTGCAGTTTTTTTGCAAAAGAATCATTTTTGCAAAGCGAAAAAAAAGCTGTTAATTTTGTATCCGGTGGATTCAGGGCTCTTTGTTGCACGTTGGTTTCCGAGAAATAAACACGTTGACCATTCTGTAAATATACCGCTAAGTGAACAACAGCTGGACTACGTTCATGTATCGGAAATGAAAGAATTCGCCAAACAGCTTCATTACTGCTTATGTATCTTCCAGCCTGATACTGTACGATTTCATCGAAATCTTTGATTTCGGGCTGCAAGCCAAAAACTGCCATGTCACTGCCTTTGTTGACGTATTTACATATGTATTTGATTGCCTTTACGGAGTTACAGTATTCAACGTTTATGTGTGCATTAAATGTTTTTGATAATAATGGGGAATATGGAACAACCCACTGGTTATCTACTTCGATGGTGGTACCGTTACGCTTCTTTATTATTGCTGTTTTACCGCCATCTTCAGTAGATCTTCTTCTATATTGTGGGTAACCATCATTGCCAGTAATTGTGTTGGATACTAAAAGTCGAGGATATTGCTTTGTGCACCTTCCTTTGGCCATGCATGGTAAATTTTCGTTCAGTGCACCGCAAGGTTCATGTATCATATTTTTTACAATAATATCATGTAACCCCTTATCGATATTTTTATCAGGTATTTCAGCGGAAATAACATCATCAATTTCGTTCGAAGTAATTTTTTTATGTAGCCAGATTAGTATATGTGCGTGTGGCAAACCTCATTTTTGCCATTCCACTGAGTACATCCAGCATCGCACTGACCCAAACACCTCAAGTTTTACTATGTAGTTTATCAGTGATTTCAATTTTTGCCGGAAGACACGGGCCGTGATGTCATGCCTATGAACCGCCGATTGTCCTTGAAGTAAAAGCTGCAGTATCTCGTCCCAAGATTGATTACATGTAAATGTAATAAATAAATCTGGACGACCATAGAGACGAACATACGCAATAGCATCTTGAGCATATTCATGCATATGACGGGGACTGCCAGCATATGACGAAGGTAAAATTGTTAATCCTACAACGTTTGTGGTATTACCGTCATTTATAACTGCATCTCGCAAATGAATGTATTGTTCAGAGCGGAGCTTGGTCTGATTCAGGCGGATATATAGCAATTTATATATATAGAAGATATATATATATATATATATATATATATATATATATATATATATATATATATATATATATATATATATATATATATATATATATATATATATATATATATATATACTAGCTGTTGGGGTTGCGCTTCGCGCCACCCCAACACCTAGTTGGTGGGGGCGCTTCGCCCCCCCCCCCCCCCCCAAGCCCCCCCATGCGCGTAAGTCGTTACGCGCCATATTAGTTACGCGCCATTGTAGTTGTGTCCCTATGTCCCACCTGTGAATATATATATATATATATATATATATATATATATATATATATATATATATATATATATATATGAAAGTTGACGCTAATAAATCGTCAGTTATGACAGATATTTGCTTAAAACCACCCCCCTCTTTCACAGACCTCATTCCTCCCAAAATCTCTGTCATATGCATTAAGCTACTTGGGATGACAATTACTGCTTACTTAAAGTGGGATGACCATGTTCAAAAAATCGTAAAACAAGCTTCCCCTTCGGTTTCCCTTCTAAAACTTTTGTTGAAATTTTCTTGCCTTCCTAAGGATCTTCTCTGACTTTATTGTTCTTTTATTCGGCCAATACTGGAGTTTGCTTGTTCGGTGTGGCATTTCAGTCTTTCTTGAGAGCATATTTATAAGATTGAAAATGTCAAAAACGAGCACTTAGAATCATAAATGGTGAAGGGAAGGCTCCATATCGTTATCTACTAGATAAGTTCAAACTCATCACGTTGGCCGAGAGAAGGAATAGTTCGTATAATTGAGAAAATACTTGGGAAATTTTAGGGGAAGAATTTTCGTTAATACAAGAAAGTTATAAAGATCTGGATTGTGTGTTAATGGGGGATTTCAATGCTTATACCGGCCTGGAGGCTGAGATCCCAGATGTGTTGATCCCAGATTTAGGTGATTTTGTCCCAATTTGTTGTAGAATACCACGAAGCAACAAGGATGAAAAAAGAAAAATAAATGTATGGGGAAGAAAGCTCCTGGCGTTTTGTGGGGAACATGGTCTGATGATTGCGAATGGTAGGTTTGGGAAGGATAAGGGTAGGGGGCGAGTTCACTTGCCTTTCGGGTCCAACTCCAAGTGTTGTAGATTATGTGCTAATTAATACGCAATTTGTACCTGAATCAATAAATATGGGAGTATTAGATTTAGTTGGATCTGATCATAGAGCTATTATGCTTGAGGTGAAGATTGGGCAGTTTGCGAAACACGGTTCACGACTAAGAAATTTCTATAATGCGGATTATAGAAAAATAGGTTTAGGAAAACGAATTAGAAATGATTTAACAGATAAAGATATTGAGGCATTTAGAAGGGAGCTCTTGGACTCGCATGTAAAAAATAATTTGAAAGCGTTAGAAGATAATGAAAAAGATGCACATAGTGTAATTATGCTGTTAAATGAAATAATGGGCAGTTGTGCAGAATCATGTGGCCTAACTAAAAAATTAAAAAAGAATGAGGGATATTTTGACTTGGATTGCAAGTTAATGAAAGAAGAAGCAAAATATTTATTAAATCGTTTGAATGAATTTGATAGCGCGGAAGATCAAAGTCTAAAATTGGCTAATTATAAAGATAAAAGAAGAGAATATAAAAGTTTAATAAAAAGAAAAAAAAAAAGAGTACGAGCATAAGAAGAAACTGGATATCGCTGATGATTTTAGAAATAAAGATTTTAAAAAGTTTTGGGGCTATATAAAGAATGATTGTGGAAGGAGAAATGTTAATACCCAGGCTGTTCCGGAAGCTGATTCATGGCCTGATTACCTAAATAATTTAGAAGGTGTTTGTGCAGATCTTCAGGAGGTAGCGCATACCCCAGAGATGGTTATTTATCCCATGAGAGAACATGATTACGATTTAGTGGGTGATGTGAATGGCCAAGAGATTAAGTCAATATTTAAGAATTTAAAAGGTGGTACTGCTGCGGGTGTTGATGGTATACCAATATTGTTATTTAAGAATTTTCTTTCCATTTTGATACCGATAATTGTTCTTCTTTGTAATAAGGTGTTAAGGTCAGGGCAATGGCCAAGCGCTTGGAAGACATCATTGTTTATACCACTTTTTAAAAGAGGAAACCCGAAGGCTCATGAAAATTATCGTTTAATAGCACTTGTCCCTGCTTTAAGTAAGGTTTTGGAGAAAATATTAGATATCAGGCTTTCCAATTGGTTAAATACAAATAATTTAATACATGAAGAACAAGGAGGTTTCAGGACAGGGTATGGGACGACAGATAGTGTGTTTATTTTAAAGGCATTAATAGATAAATATGGAAAGGGTAAAACTTGTCTTTATGTGGGATTTCTGGATCTCCATAAGGCTTTTGATAGTGTCGACAGAGAGTTATTGAAGGATGCCATGCTAAATATTGGCCTTCCCCATTCATTTGTTAGATTGATAGTGAGCATGTATACTTGTGTGAGTGGAATCATTCAAGTTGGTAATAGGTTTTCGAAGCTTTTTGATATTAAGCGGGGAGTAAAACAGGGCAGCACCCTTTCACCTAAGTTGTTTAATATTTTTATTAATGATGTTGTTAATTTTCTAGAGAATAGATGGGCTCCGAAAGTTAGCCTAGGGACTCAAAAACTATCTCTCTTATTATTTGCAGATGATATTGCTTTGGTGGCTAATAAATCGCAAGATCTACAGACTCTTTTGAATCTCATAGATGAATATTTGCATATAAAAAAGTTAAGGCTGAATACTGAAAAGAGCGAAGTTGTTATTTTTAAAAAAAGGAAGGTTGGGAACGATGAAAAATATACGTTTAAATTTAATAATAAGGAACTATTTATAAGTAAAAGAATAAAATATTTAGGCTTTATCTTATCGGAAAATGGAAGCCTAAGGAGTCATGTTGATGAAATAATTAAGAGAGGTAGGGTGGCCATGTCAGCTATATTTAGAAACCCGACGATAATGGGGATCAAAAACCTAAAAATGCATAAAAGAATATTTAACACAAAAATTTTACCCGTAATAGAATATGGAGCAGAGATATGGGGTGGAGAAACGGTGCAGCAACTGGAGTCCCTTCAGCTCCAGTATTATAAAAGAGTGTTTGGTTTACATCAGACAACTCATTCACAGATTCTGAAAGGTGATATGGGCCTGTTTTCTTTAAAGCTACGTAGGTATATTTTAATGCTTAGATTCTGGTTGAAGTTAACTAAGAGTAATGAAGATAGACTAGTAAGAGTGGCATATGAAGAGATGTTGAAATGTGGTTTAAAAACCTCGTGGCCATCCCAAATTAAATCATTACTAGAAAAAGTAGGAATGCCTTATTTATGGAATAATGGTCTTTGCTCTCGCGATGTACCAGCAAATTTAGAAAGCCAGGTACGATTTATATTAGAGAGTCAGGAATTTCAGCATTGGCAAGGGCTGGTTCTTGATTCTACAACCCTACAACATTATAATCAGGCAAAACCTAGTTTTGGGGAGGAAGTTTATTTTAAACTTAATTTACCGGCTATGATTCTACGTCGTTGGATTCAGCTTAGGGCAAATTGTCTTCCAATCCAGAACAGGCAAAAAACGTTCGACAAAAATAAAATGATAGTTGGTCCTGATAGGCGGTATCTTTGTCCTCTTTGTAAAGATGATGATGAAGACTTGGATCATTTTCTCCGGAAATGCCCGGTGCTCTTGGATTTACGGGAAATTTATTTGCATGGGATTAATTTGATGCTTCCGGGTATTCTACAAAATAGTAACCCAACCACAATATTTCGAGTGGGAGTATATATAGAAAAATCTTTAATAAGAAGAAAAAGTTTTATATGATTAATTTCTTTTGTAGTTAGATTTGGTACTTTTTGCGTTTAATTCTGTTTTTTGTGCGTGTTCGTACTGTTGTTAATTTCCTTGCTTGTTTGTTATTTATTTATATGTTGTGTGTATATGGCCCACGGGTTTTTGAAATACACTTATCTATCTATCTATCTATCTATAAATAGATTGTCAGGTTTACCGACCCTCGAACATGCAACGTACAATTGTCCATGGGAAAAACAATCAGTATTAAGATCAATACCACATTTTTCTAATGATTGACCTTGAGCTTTGTTAATGGTGATTGCAAATGCTAATCGAATTGGGAATTGCAATCTTTTAAATTGAAAAGGCAGATCTGTTGGAATCATGGGAATGCGAGGAATAAGAACAGCCTCACCCTCAAAAGGCCCTGTCAGGATTGTGGCCTCTATTAGGTTTTCCATTGTTTTTTTTACGGCAAGTCGAGTGCCATTGCAAAGCTTTGGTGGGTTTATATTTCTTAAAAGTATTATTGGTACGCCTATTTTTAGTTGTAGCACGTGTGGTGGAAACCCTGAAAGATCTATGGAATTTAAAAATTCAGATGGATAATTAACCACTTCATTTGGTTCCAAAACTGTGTCGACTGACTTGTAAAGGACTGCCTGGTCTTGAATCTTGGTCAAAACAATATTGTTGATTTCGTGGACGTCTATATTTTTGGGTGCGAGAATCGCTCTTTCACTTAGCCATTTATTATTTTTATAATTTTTTAGAATATTCGGAAATACTTTTTCAATCAATTCATTTTTGGACGTCACTAAATTACAGAAATCAGCAGGTAGTTGTATACGTCCTGAAATTGAGTCTACTGGGAGCTTTCCGTTTCCCATTGCCAGCAATTGATCTGAAAATGTTTGACCAGAGTCATCGTTTTGCAATCGGACACGCATATTTGTAGTTAATTTTAATGTTTTTACGTGTGCCCATAAATTAGAATTTTTCAGGCAAGCATTCATTTCGTCTGCAGGAGTTGATCTAGGTATTATAGGTAATGTTTGCCTGAAATCTCCAGCAAGCAATATTAAGGTGCTGCCAAAGGGTTTCGACTTCCCTCGCAAATCTTTCAAGCATTGATCCAGAGCCTCGAGCGATTTTTTGTGTGCCATTGTGCACTCATCCCAAATAATAAGTTTGCATTGCTGCAATACTTTACCCATCCCAGATGATTTGGAAATATTGCACGTGGGAGTTTCTGTAGAATGCAAGTTCAGAGGCAATTTCAAAGCGGAATGAGCAATTCTTCCACCAGGCAGCAATGTTGCGGCTATTCCGGACGACGCAATTGCCAACGCTATATCATTTTTAGATCGAATTGATGCCAGAATCAGTTTTATCACGAACGTTTTACCAGTACCTCCTGGCGCATCCAAAAAGAAAATTTCTCCAACGTTGTTATCCACACAATGCATTATCGTATCATAAATGTCTTTTTGTTCCGACGTTAACTTGGAAATGTTATTTTGTACATACGACAATAGATCACTCGTACTGTAACTTTGTTCACGATCCAATTCTACACATGTCGAAACAGCAGCGATACGGTTAGGTGAAGGCATTCCCAAACCCTGAAGAGGTTTGTTTGCCATACTTATGCAAAAATCTTCTATAACAACTAAAGTGTAGTTATAAATTTCTGGTGTAAAATCAAAAGTCATGTCTGACGTCTCTAACTGTTTTCGATGAAGTATATCTTCGGACATTTTTGACTTATATTTTTCCCATAAATCTGTAGGAGCTGATGGAGAGCAAGTTGTTAAAATGATGCCAAACAATGCACGAATTTGACTTGGGGTTGACGTTTCGCACGCGTCATTGATGCAGTTATCCCAGTGTTGGTCATTCTCCAATAAATTCAGAGCTTGGCATGCACTACGGTAAGTGTCATGTATAGTACCATTTACAGTCCTCAAATACTCAAAGGATGTCGGACCGGGTACATTCACCAAAAGCAGGCGTAGAAAGAAGCATTCATGTTGATTGGGGTGAACGGTGTAGAGTCTTCCTATCGTGGCATCTTTGAAGATGGTAGGTTGACCGTCGACTGACTTACCCTGTTTTCGACGTTCAAATATTTTATTTTTAGTATTCCACGTGTAATACGAAGGCACTTCAGTATACAGCAGTTTTTTCGCAAAAGAATCATTTTTGCAAAGCGAAAAAAAAGCTGTTAATGTTGTATCCGGTGGATTCAGGACTCTTTGTTGCACGTTGGTTTCCGTGAAATAAACACGTTGACCATTCTGTAAATGTACCGCTAAGTGAACAACAGCTGGACTACGTTCATGTATCGGAAATGAAAGAATTCGCCAAACAGCTTCATTACTGCTTATGTATCTTCCAGCCTGATATTCTACGATTTCATCGAAATCTTTGATTTCGGACTGCAAGCCAAAAACTGCCATGTCACTGCCTTTGTTGACGTATTTACATATGTATTTGATTGCCTTTACGGAGTTACAGTATTCAACGTTTATGTGTGCATTAAATGTTTTTGATAATAAAGGGGAATATGGAACAACCCACTGGTTATCTACTTCGATGGTGGTACCGTTACGCTTCTTTATTATTGCTGTTTTACCGCCATCTTCAGTAGATCTTCTTCTATATTGTGGGTAACCATCATTGCCAGTAATTGTTTTGGGTACTAAAAGTCGAGGATATTGCTTTGTGCACCTTCCTTTGGCCATGCATGGTGAATTTTCGTTCAGTGCACCGCAAGGTCCATGTATCATATTTTTTACAATAATATCATGTAACCCCTTATCGACATTTTTATCAGGTATTTCAGCGGAAATCACATCATCAATTTCGTTTGAAGTAATTTTTTTATGTAGCCAGATTAGTATATGTGCGTGTGGCAAACCTCGTTTTTGCCATTCCACTGAGTACATCCAGCATCGCACTGACCCAAACACTTCATGTTTTACAAGGTAGTTTATCAGTGATTTCAACTTTTGCCGGAAGACACGTGCCGTAATGTCATGCCTATGAACCGCCGATTGTCCTTGAAGTAAAAGCTGCAGTATCTCGTCCCAAGATTGATTACATGTAAATGTAATAAATAAATCTGGACGACCATAGAGACGAACATACGCAATAGCATCTTGAGCATATTCATGCATATGACGGGGACTGCCAACATATGACGAAGGTAAAATTGTTAATCTTCCAACGTTTGTGGTATTACCGTCATTTATAACTGCATCTCGCAAATGAATGTATTGTTCAGAGCGGAGCTTGGTCTGATTCAGGCGGATATATAGCAAACGTTCTGATTCAATTTTAGCATACATATCAACCATAAATTGGTGAAACAATTCACGGCATTTTAAAATATAATTTTCTTCATCCTACCGAATCATTAGTCTATAGGAATAATAATGCATTGCACTGCATTTCTTATTCATTTCTTTGTTAGTGGCTGGATTCATCAATTTAATATTAAAGTGATAGCCGTCGGCTCCATCCCAAAAAATGATAGGATATTGTAGGGCATCGTAGCATCGATGAGTTTCAGCAATTCTTAACAACTGAGCGTTTCGCTTATGTAGAATAATATCTCGAGGTAAAAACTGATCACCGACCATAACGATTGCCACTTCGTCGATAGTCGGAGCATTGTATCTACGCACATGTTGGCCAGGAGGCGTTTTGTCAGCGGAAATAACAATTTTATGAGTATCAGTAGGCATCAAATCGATGGCTGTTTTGAACAGACGCACTAACTTATTATTTTCGTGGAAAAGATGTTGCAATTGGGAAACGATTGTCCTTTTAACGTTGGGAGAAATTTCGCAACGTGCATTCAATTCAGAATTTCTATCACTGATGAAGTACAATTGTAAAAATTTATGATTCTCGCCTGAGAATGGTAGAAGGGACCCTGCTTTATGATAAATTTGCCCTTTTACTTTGAAAGTAGACATAAATTGATCTGGATTTTCGATTTGGGCTCCAAACGACGTCATTTGGAAACATGAGTTGTATTGTCTGATTTTTGACAAAAAACGCTTAGATTCTGACGTAGTTCCAGTAAAGAAAGTCTTCAATGGCTCTGGTGGTGCAGCCAATAGAGGAAGTTTAACTTTTCCTGAGGCGCAACACATTCCCATTGTTTCACCATTGAATTTCAAGGCCTTGAAATAGGGACAAATTTTAGACATTGTCCCGATTTGAACACATCTACTCAAGCTATAATCATCGACTGGGTTGTACCTGAATGCCAGGCGATAACTTTCAGATTGCTCTGATTCCTCGGCACGCTTTCTTTTCTTACTTTCTCTATCAGCAGCAAGCCTGTTTCCCTGCTGGTCTTTTGATTCCTCGGCACGCCTTCTTTTTTCACTTTCTCTTTTAGCAGCAAGTCTGCTTCTGCGTTGCTCTAGTAGTTCCTCGGCACGCCTTCTTTTTTCACTTTCTCTTTTAGCAGCAAGTCTGCTTCTGCGTTGCTCTGGTAGTTCCTCGGCATGCTTTCTGTTCTTTCTTTCTCTATCAGCCTCAAGCCTGTTTCCCTGCTGGTCTTTTGATTCCTCGGCACGCCTTCTTTTTTCACTTTCTCTTTTAGCAGCAAGTCTGCTTCTGCGTTGCTCTAGTAGTTCCTCGGCACGCCTTCTTTTTTCACTTTCTCTTTTAGCAGCAAGTCTGCTTTCGCGTTGCTCTGGTAGTTCCTCGGCACGCTTTCTTTTCTGACTTTCTCTATCAGCAGCAAGTTTTTTGGCATAGACTCTTTGAGCATCTTCATCAGTCATTATAAACTTAAGCATTAATAGAATTCTACGCGAACATACGTCTTATATAACTTGAATGACGTCACGCCTTCAAAGCAAAAATGATGGCAACTAATTTCATGACGTCAGCCGAAACATGACGGCGAACATATGTCTTATATAACTTGAATGACGTCACCTTCAAAGCAAAAATGACGGCAATTAATTTCATGACGTCAGCCGAAACATGACGTCACCTGATCCATCCACAGATCCACACACAGACAACTTATTTTACTTGCGAATATACAACATTCTTTGCTGTCCCATTGTCTGTGCATATAAATAGATTGTCAGGTTTACCGACTCTTGAACATGCAACATATAATGGTCAATGGGAAAACAATCCGTATTCAGATCTATACCTCATGATTCTAATGATTGCCCTTGAGCTTTGTTGATGGTGATTGCTAATCGACCATTCTCTGAGTCGCCGTCGTCATTTATCGTTCTTTTAGTTTTTACCTTTTTTAGTTTTTTAGATGAGAATTTTTTTAAGTTTTATTCCTTTTTTTCGTTTCAGTTTTTTATTGGTTTTTACCTTTTTTTTAGCTTTTTTAGTTTTTTTTCGTTTTTTATTTTTACTTTTTTTTTTAGTTTTTATCTTTTTTATTTTTTTTTATTTTTATTCTTAATTTTTTTTTTATTAGTTTTTAGTTTTTTTTGTAGTTTTTGCCTTTTTTAGTTTTTTCAGTTTTTTTTTAGTTTTTAGATTTTTACCTTTTTTAGCCTAACCAGGATTTGAACCTGGGACCTTCATTCTCCGTTCTGACACCCTCTCTCACCGAGTGACTACTCCAGCATGTTCATTTTGGTGTTTTAAATGGTATATTATTAACCAAATTAATGTGTTTTACAATATACAAAGCATCGTCATAACAAAAATGACGACAACTAATTTCATGACGTCAGTCAACACAGAAATTAAGTTCTGAAATTAAGTCATGAAATTAGTTGCCGTCATTTTTGCTTTGACGGTGACGTCATTCAAGTTATATAAGACATATGTTCCCGTAGAAATCTATTAATGTTTAAGTTTACAATGACTGATGAAGATGCTAAAAGAGTCTATGCCAAAAAACTTGCTGCTGATAGAGAAAGTCAGAAAAGAAAGCGTGCCGAGGAACTATCAGCAGCAAGTTTTTTGGCATAGACTCTTTGAGCATCTTCATCAGTCATTGTAAACTTAAACATTAATAGATTTCTACGTGAACATATATGTCTTATATAACTTGCATGACGTCACCGTCAAAGCAAAAATGACGACAACTAATTTCATGACGCCAGTCGACACAAAAACATGACGTCACCTGATCCACAGACAGACAACTTATTTTTATATATATATAGATAGATATAATTCTAAAATTGTCAGGTAATTTTCTATTTTGAAATAAAAACTAAAAATTATTGCTCAGACAACATAAATATTTTTGATATTTACATAATAGCTTTAGTGGTTCTGGACTGAAAACTAAATATGCTAATCAATTTGGGAATTGCAATCTTTTATGTTGAAAAGGCAGATCCATTGGAATGCAGACAGGTCGTCCACGTACTTCCATCACTCTGTGTGGTCAGTCATGAGGCAATTAACCATTATAAGGAATAAAATGGGACCCATCAGGGTTCCCTGGGGGACACCGCAAAAGATAGGAAGGGGATCGGAACAATTTTTTTTTATATTTAAGCAGGTGAGAACGATTTAATAAAAAGGAGGCAACAATTTTAACTGGAAAGGGACTCACTTGAAACTCAGTCAGCAGTTTATTTACAAGGATATTGTGGTCAATATCGTCAAACGCTTTCTGGAGATCAGTTAATAAAAGATTCAACCAGATATCAGGGTTAAAGAGGAAGACATTGAATAGATTAGGATGGAGGAGGAGCGTGCGTAGCTATGTTGCCCCCAGGCAACTTGGTTCTAATTTTGCGAGTCAGCTTTTTCAGTCTTATGCAAGCTATGATGGTAAAAATTAAAGTTAAGTAAGGTTAAATTATGTTATCTTAGGTTAGACTAGATTAGGTTAAATTTGGTTCTAAACATCAGAAATAGGCTAAAAACCTAAGCTAACCTCACCTCATCTAATCTATTCTAACCTAGCCTGTCATCATCAAATCTTGCATTGAATTGAAAAAGTTGACTGGCAACGCTGTCTAATTTGAAGAAGAAGAAAAAGGCATTTCGGAAATTCACCAATTTCCGGACATTCAAGGTATTTATACGGCGTTCGAATTTTATACCAACAAAATATCTGTATTCTTTATGTCGCTCAAAAACAGAAGGAAACGACAATACCCAAGTTCTTTGGTAAGATAACACATCTAAATGACCACTTTTAGCAAAAAGAGAAAAGAGGAGAGAAAAATACAGGAGCGGAAGGGGGGGGGGGGGCATTAGATGAAATTTATACAAATCGTAGCTGTTTGCTACAAGCAGGAACGTATACAGGATTATTTTCGGGGGGGGGGGGGCTACCAAAAATTACAAAAGACGCATAAAAATTTGCTTATATTCATTTTTGTTACGTTTTTAGGACTCGAACAAACATTACGGTAGGGGTTGGCTACGAGCTGCAGTTTTAGATGGCCTTAAAGTTTTCGAACGATACCATGTGTCCGTTTTTGCGCAATTAACCTTACCGCAAATTCTTGAAAGCCGTTGGATTTTCGTTAACCTTTCAGAAGAATCGTTGTTCGTTGTGCTCTAAAATTTGAAATAATGTTGGGCTTCAAGTATAGACTGTAATAGAAAAATTTTACAGCTATTCTGCCAAACAGAACTAAAGCTCTTTAAATAACATTCAATGATAAGTATCGTATTTCAGCTAAAATTTTCCAGCTGCATTCCATGGCAATTCGTGATTCTTTTTTAAAACAACGGCTAAATCGAGCATTTTTGGAATATTTTCTGGAATTTAGAACATTTCAAGAATTTGTGATTCTTCTTGAAAACGACGGCTATATTGAGACTTTCTCGAGTTTTTCAGCTCAAAAGCAAAGAATAAAAATAAATACATTAAATAATAAATAAATAAACAAGAATCTTTAATAAATAAACATACTCAGCTTCTTGAAGACCAGCATCATAGGAGTCCGACCAGGGGCAAACTTCGCTCCGACCCCCCGCTAGCTCCTCAATCACACTCCTGTCCTCAGAAACGGGAAGTTCACCGTCCGTAAAAGTGGCACCAACCTCCTGGAAATTTTAATATTTATCTTATAGCATTAAATAAAAAACCTAATTATGCATAATTATTTAGTTACAGCAAACAACTGTAAAGGTGTATTTCTCTTTTACGATGCTTTTACACAAGGGGATGGGGTTTCACTAACCCCTCCCAAAAATTTGAAGTTTTACCTTTCTTCTTATAATTTCATATATGGTTCATATTTTCTGGGTATTTGTAAGGCTCTCCAAAAAATGCTGCCGGGGGGGGGGGGAGGGAATAAAAAATTACACTTACATCACTATTGTTCAAGTTCCATTAAAAGATGTGGGGATTTTTTTCAAGACCGTAAATATTCAGCCTTTATGTTTAAATGAGCAGATGAACATAAAACCCGAAAAAAGAAAGAGATTGCGAAAATAAGAAAGAGAGAAAGAGAAAATAAAGGAAAACAATATTAAGACACAAAAAAAGGAATATAATCATGGATCGTAATAGAGTGTAAGATAAAAATACCACAAAAATTCATCTCAGAAATTAAAGAATCTCGCCCCCCTCCCCATTTTCAAACTCTCAAGCCAGAATAATTACTGATGATGTATGTATATATTTCCGTTTTTTTACAAGTTTCGTTTTTCTGACATTTTTTCTGTTTCAATGAACCTTTTTAGCTACAAGAATCATACAAAGAAAAAAGATGTATTGAAACTTTAGCAAAATATAGCACAAACCCTGGATTTTGAAAAATAAATCCACTCCCAACATTTTCTCGAGATGGCACCACTACAACCGTAGTTACGGAGTATAGTTATTGATATAAGCCAGTAAATTATATTAATAACAGGAAAACACACACACAAGACGAGTCAACCGTGTATGGAGTTTAAAAAATACCTTTTGCCCACCAACCCCGTCTCTGACATGTCCGGGAGTTGGCATAACTACAAGAAAAACTATTGGTGTCACCTGACAATGAAATTAACAATAGAAAAATACATACACAAGATAGAGAGTAAAGTGTGTATGAATTCTAAGATATTATTTACCCATCCCCCTCTTTTTTGTGAGTTCGCACCACTGCAACCGTAGTCAACGACCATAGTTATCAGCCTCTAATAATATTAATAACAGAAGAATAGAAACACAAGAGAGTCAGCATTCAGTTAAGTAGACATAAGGATTTGACTACAGCAGCATTTAAGTCTGTTGTTCAGACAATAACCAAACTAGTGTAAAAGAGATATTTGTTTTAAGAAACCGAAGACAAAGAAGCAGATACATGCAAACACCAACAAATAGAAATAAGAGAATAAAAGGCATGGCTGCCAGATTACTTTTGTAGAATTTATGTGACACACGACGAGAAGAAGAAGAAACAAAAGTGTCTTCATTTGTTTCCAGTGTTTTCAATTTAGCTTTTCTCAGTATTTTCTTTGTTTTTTCGTTTTTCCTTTATAACTAGTGTCTGATCTTATTTATTTTTTTCACAGTGTCCTTCGGCTCTTTGTATGGTTTGTACTTTTATATGCTTCTTTCAGATAACAGTGGCGAAGTATTCTAATATTGTGGATATTTTCTCGTTGATATCATCCCAATCTCCAGTCACCCCCTTTTCTCCAGTTAGCCTTCTATGCCCTTTTTCCTCTTCTCGCAAATGTGTATTTGTGGAAAAGCTGGTAGTTAATAACAGGTCCCAAAGGAGACGACCTAAGTTTTACCCGTCTGGGCACCTCATCCCTGCCTGCCTGTCTGCACATCATAAGAAATCCCAGAGGCATAGACTAATTGTTCGATAGATGTAGGCGACAGAAGCAAACTATGCCTCTTTTGTTATATAAGCATTTTATTCAAGACATAATTAGAACCAGACACACAATTTTGGAAGATCAAGAATAAAGTGCGAATTTTTCAATATTTGTTGGAGATATCAAACTTTTGTGGCAGAAAATCTTACAGGTCCTTCCCCCAAGAAAATTTTGCAGGCTCCGCAGATAAAACTGAGAGTGAAAATATGGATAAATACGGATAACAAGATGAATCCGTTTTCAAAAGAACAAAATATCGTAGCAATATTGACGCCTCAGAGACTAAGAATCCGTCCCCTTTCAGAAAATCCATATTACTGGCAGGGGTATCACTTCATAAAAATGCAGGATGAAGGGGGATGAATTTTTTTGATAGTTTTGTGAAGTATTAAAAAAGAATTTATCAAAGTCTGGGAAGGGCAATTTTCGTTTTTATTTATTTATTTAAGCGAAAATACCACCGAAAATATTTTTCAAAATCAATGAAGGGAGAAAATTGCACCCACCCCAAGTGTCACTCCTGATCACAAACAATAATTTAGCATGGCTTAATGGGAGTCATCTTAATACAAGGTAAAAAATTGAAGATTGAAAAAACATGGAGATAAAATCCTACAAAAGTTGACCAATCAATCCACGTGATCATGAAGTGAAAAAAGAAAGAAATACCTTGAACAAGAGACAAACGAGAGTAAACAAAAGCATATGCTGCCAAGGGGTTGCCCATCCTCTCTTCACACGGTGCACATCTTGGAGCACCACGCCTCTTTACGCAAAACGTGGTACCATTCTTCCACACGTGGCATCCACTAGCTGATGTACATAATTTAGAAAGTGGGCAACCCCTATGATGGTACCTTAGCAAGCTTATATAGGGTTGGCATTACTGTTATATTTATCAAGCTAATACCTTTCTTGTAATACATGAGTCATAGCTAGGGGCATGCGAGTCCGGTGGCTCCGCCTTATTGGACGTTGCCTGTGAATCGCACCTATGTATACCCTGCAAAAAGGCCAAAAATTATTAAAGAAAATTATTTATGTTATTGTTTACTTTTCATAAAGAAAAAATACGAAAATTCAGCGGTTTTACTCAGAAAAAAACTTTATGGTTTGATTACCATGCAAATATGACTAATCCTCCAGGAAATCTAGAAAAAAAGTGCATTTTTCAATTACGTTGTTTCAGGAATGTCATTTAAGACACCAAAATTAATAGAACCAAGAATAAAATTAATAGAAATTAACAAAAAAAAAGAGGAAAACAAAAACTATTCAGCTAAATCGATATAAAATTAATCCGTATTTTGAACCTCATTCACAAATATTATAAGATAGAAATTTGAGGAAAAAAAAAATCATGATTTTTTGTGATGTTAGACTAAGGAAAGAAACATAATCGCCAAACGCTAGATAGAGCTGGTAGTTTTTCTTTTCGACACTAATGCTACTTTCCACTTTATTTTGTTGTATTTTAACAAAAGAGGGAATAGTTGTGGGAAAAGTGGAGGTGATGGCCAATTGTAGAAAAAAGCCAAGACAGATTGTTGAATTAAGTGGGCAGCCCAGTCAAGGGTTAATTTTATCCGTTTGATTGCCGTTGTTACTGTCTGCCATTTATGCTACACCTTTCCGTGCATGTGTGTCCCTTCACAAATGCCAAACTAGAGTCGTACCTGTTGGAGGTTCTCGCTGGGGAACACACGCAGGTTGACTACGGGTTAAATTACTTGAAAATTTTCCCTCTCATGGCTATCACTCGACAACGCTGAACTAGAGTCAACCCTCTCATGCTAATTCACGGTGGGTTGGGTAAAATTATTTGCAATATACGAAATATGATTGTGAAAATTAAGAAAAATGAAGGTTGTGAAATACAAAAATTACGAAACATCATTGTTCACAGTTGTCACACGTCAGACTTAACCATCTCACATTAATGCTTTGCATTACTAAAATAGGTAGCAATATCACTTCCGTTATGAAGACCCTCTATGCATTTTCAAAAAAGATGAATAAATTTTGGCGTTTACTGCTATTAAATATTGCACTGAAAATATATTGTGAGAAACGAAAGAAAATATGAAAATGCTGGAAAAACAAGGCCATATCTAGGGGGACGGGGACCGGTTTTGAACCCCCCCCCCCAATAAAAAAATATCCGACTCGTAAAAAAGTAACAGAAATACATATAAAAAATTTTTGATAGGTTTTGTAAAGTTTTTTTTTATCGCCACGAGTGGGGTGGGAAGAAGTCGTAAGAAAGGGTTTAAGGGAAGCCAGAACTTCTTGGGAGGATGATGGCTTTGAATAGACTGGAATGGAGGAGGAGCGTACACTGCTGTGTTGGCCTCAGGCGGTTTGATGCTAAAATGAGTTGATTAGTACTAGTAAAGCAGCAGGATTAAAGCAGATACTCCCCTGTAAGTGACAATTAATTAGCTTTTTCTAGAATTAATTTGAGTCAAAGTCCTGTCTGTATAAACTAACTTGGGAAAATTTTGGCTGGTTGAGTAGTCTAGTTCACTTTAGGCTGTTAATGGGCTGTTGAGTTGATATTTCAAGGGCCAAAGGCATCAAGCTTAATATAGTATCAACTTTCTACACCTTTACTCTCAGTCTCTCTCTCAACTCCAGACTCTAGTCTTTACCTGAGCAAATCAAAAAGGAAGTCAAAAGCAGAAAATAAAACAAAGCTTGTTATTCATATCAAACTCATATCAAGAACTCAGAAAAAAAAAATCAATTAAAAATTAACACAACCCTCCGAAAGCAACTTCTTGCGCGGAGGTGCAGAGAGCTCTGACCAAGGCAAAATGAATGGCGAATTCAAATCACATTGTAAATTTATCCAGGATCCTTCACAATCAAATCTTTACCTGTATGAGTCATCCTTCGCCTGTATTTTAGCTGTCATTCAATTAATAGATTCTTTCCAGACGTCTCGTAATAATAGGTAGACCCAGGGTCGAAATTAAAATTAAAGGAAAACAAAATTAAGTTTATCAGATAAATAATCAGATAAAGACATTTATCTGATAAAAAAAAGGCCAACAGTCCCAACACTTCCTTTAGGCTGCTGACATTACCGGTGATACGTGTCTATTCTCTCTGTCCCCTCCTACATTTTAAACTACCTGAAAAGACAATTAACCAACAGTTTATGTTAGACTAAGGAAAGAAACATAATCGCCAAACGCTAGATAGAGCTGGTAGTTTTTCTTTTCGACACTAATGCTACTTTCCACTTTATTAAGCTTCATAGATTCCTTAATTTACTCCACCGGAACTGACCATCTTATCATCCCTTCCAAATTAGAGTCAGTTTACATGTTAGCAAATAAACTATCTAAATAGATATAATTAAAATTTAGTAAAGATTTCAATTAATTTAGCCCTTTCAATTTTAAAATCTAAGCTGAGCTTGATAAACTTAATTCAAGCTGAACTAATCTGCTGACGCGGTTTGTCTCTGCTGTTCGTTACTGGAATAAAGGTCTTCTGCCTGGAAACAAAACTGCAGAATCTATGTAGTTTCAGGGCATACAAAACTTACAAGATGAGCATCTAAACATGTTTAAAAGTTAAACTAAACTTGATTCGAAGCTGAACTTACACTTAAAAATTTAATTCAAGGCCAACAAGATTTGCTGGTGTATTTTGTCTCTGCTATTTGCAATGTCTTGCATTCCTTTAATATTAGTTTTTCCCCATGGAGTATGCCTTGTAACAAAACTTCACGATATGTGCAGCTAAAATTTTTTTTAAAAGTTTAAGCTTGACTCGAAGCTTATTTTACACTTAAAGACTTGAGTCAAACTTAACAAGGTTTGCTGGTGTATTTTGTCTCTGCTATTTGCAATATCTTGAATTTCTTTAATATTAGTTTTTCCTCATGGAGTATGCCCTGAAACAAAACTTCAGAATAAGTGCAGCTAAACATTTTCAAAAATTTAAATTAAGCTTGACTCGAAGCTTATTTTACACTTAAAAACTGAGTTCAAGCTTAACAAGGTTTTCTGGTGTATTTTGTCTCTACTATTTGCAATATCTTGAATTCCTTTAATATTAGTTTTTCCTCATAAGTATACCCTGAAACAAAACCACGATATGTGCAGCTAAAAAATTTTCTAAAAATTAAATTAAGCTTGACTCGAAGCTTATTTTACGCTTACAACTTAAGTCAAGCTTAACAATGCTTGTTGGTGTATTTTGTCTCTACTATTTGCAATATCTTGAATTCCTTTAATATTAGCTTTTCCTCATAAGTATACCCTGAAACAAAACCACGATATGTACAGCTAAAAATATTTCTAAAAGTTGAATTAAGCTTGACTCGAAGCTTATTTTACGCTTACAACTTAAGTCAAGCTTAACAATGCTTGCTGGTGTATTTTGTCTCTACTATTTGCAATATCTTGAATTCCTTTAATATTAGCTTTTCCTCATAAGTATACCCTGAAACAAAACCACGATATGTACAGCTAAAAATATTTCTAAAAGTTGAATTAAGCTTGACTCGAAGCTTATTTTACGCTTACAACTTAAGTCAAGCTTAACAATGCTTGCTGGTGTATTTTGTCTCTACTATTTGCAATATCTTGAATTCCTTTAATATTAGTTTTTCCTCATAAGTATACCCTGAAACAAAACCACGATATGTGCAGCTAAAAAATTTTCTAAAAGTTAAATTAAGCTTGACTCGAAGCTTATTTTACGCTTACAACTTAAGTCAAGCTTAACAACGTTTGCTGGTGTATTTTGTCTCTGCTATTTGCAATGTCTTGAATTCCCTTAATATTGGTTTTTCTCCGTGGAGTATGCCCTGAAACAAAATTTTACGACATGCGCAGCAAAACATGTTTAAAAGTTAAATTATGATTGATAAACGTATTCCGAGCTTAAAAAGATCTGCTGAGATATTTGATCAAGATTTTGAATTCCTGCGATTTTTTTTTTCACGGAATATGCCTTGTGGCAAAGTTTTCTGATACACATAGCTAAAAAAAAAAAATCACGTAATGCAAAACTAACCTAACCTGTGTGGGTCTGCTAAGATATAGGAACAGACCAAATGAGGATTCAAACTTACACTTGAGCAATGCACCCTTCCGCTAGTCAGAGAAGAAGGGTGTGAATTTCGCTCTTCAGGCACTGGAGACACAAAGGGCATTGATGGTACGACACATTGCTGGGGTAGATAAACGGGCTGGTAGGCTACCATACCACCAACATATGGCATACCCATGTTATTTCCTGAAAAAAGTTTATATTCTTTAAATTCCTTTTTATATTAAAAACAAAAAAATTACAATATATTGATAGTGCAGATAAACGGGCTGGAAGGCCACCATACCACCGAAATATGACATACCCATGTTATTTCCTGCAAAATTTTTATATTCTTAAGTTCCTTTTTATATTAAAAACCAAAAAAATTGCAATATATTGATAGTACAATAAAGAAGTGACAAAAAAAGGTAGAACTTGAACAAATTGCTTTAAAAAAATGATTTTTCCTTTTATTCAATTTGAAAAAGACTTTTGTCAACATTTTAGCAAAAAGTACTTGGTTCTATAGACATATGTAATTTAAATTGGATAATATTGTAAAGGCGGGCGTTTTGCAGGTTGTAAGTCTTTCCTTTTTCGCTACCTAAAACCAAATAATTCAAGAGAGGAGTTTTTACTCACTATAATAGGATATTTCGTTAATTTCCAGATTTTACTCCTTTAATGTCAAGCTCTAGGGGAGAATTTGAATAATGTACCTGTAATACAAGTAATGGAAAATTTTATCTTAATTTTCGTCTTCTAAAACCTCAGTAGCCCAATAGAAGAAATCTCTTTTCTATGTATGATCAAGAACTAGACTGTTTAGGTTTTTACCCCCTCCTCCGTACTTTAAGGGCAGATTTGACCCATCTCACATCGGGTAGTGATGCATTTTTTGGATACTAGCACCAGTTTTATCTCTCATATGTTACCCATATTCTTTGGTACAGATACCTGTACTTAATAATACTTGATAGTATTATCAAGTACACAGGCAATACTAACTTGGCCCACTTCGAACTATCTTACTTAAACGAGGCATAAGCAATCATGTTTCTATGTTTAATTAAAAACATCAAATGAGCCTTGCTAGCCGAGTGGTTGTTGCGCTGGACTTGCAATTTTACCTCTATAAGTGAAGGGATTCCGAGTCCTGTGACTCTTTAAGCTCAGGCAGAGTCGACCCAGCACCAAACGTGTACCTGGAGAAATCTGGAGTGAAACACGGTAAGCATCGGGTGATTTAATCAAGAGAAAAGATCCGAAGATCGTTCCTTGCACCAAACAGTGCATTTTCTGCTTGGAAAAAAATTCCCTCCCCAATAGATATCATCATGTTTAGAAATTTGGTTTCACTATTCAATAGCCAAAATTTTCAAACATGTATTTAATGCGTCTTGGTCTTGGACCATAGAATTTAAATCCCAATAAGCATATTCCTTACTTGCCATTTTTATATTTTGATATGTATGCCACATACCACCAGGCTTTACGTTCAGGTTCCACATACGCCTTGAAACATTTTTTATATACCTTTGGGCTTAAAAATTATCATATAGTTTCTATTAGAGGTTTATCTTCATAATTTCATATTTAGAAGAATTTCAGCCTAAACTGAAATTCTGGACAAAATTTGGCAATTATATTTATCCTTTCAAATATGAGGATCATTCAAAAATTGACTAGACAAACTGTTGTATCTCAGAAACAATTTGTTTGATCATTGCTAAACTTTGGCAAATTCAAAGTACAGTCCAGGGGCGTCAAATGGAGTGAGGCAGGGGGCCATTTGCCCCCAGAATATCCCCTGCATCAAAAAAGTATTTTTGGTATTTTCATTGAAAAAGCTCTCCCTGGAATTTTAATTGAAAAACTGAAAAAAAAACAAAGGCAGAGTTACCCTCCCCCTAAATTGGAAAAATTCGCCACTCCTCCCTAGGTTTCTGTGAACTGACAACACTGGCACAGTTTCCAGCAATATTTATAGACTTCACCCACTATTATTCAAACTCATGTATACCTCTGGCATAGTATTCTTCAGATGAACTTTGAAGCAACTTTTGCAACTGATTTTTAGCGTCTCCATGTTTCCTGCGTACTTTCCTTCGTAGATCACAATGTTTCCTCCGTAGAGCCTCTTTAAGATGTCACAAAAAATGTTATTTTGAAGGGAGAAGTTAGGATTTTAACAGGGATTCGGAAGGATCCCCTAACCCATTTTTTGGTACTGTTTCTTGATTTGGCAATGTCAAATCTGCAGATTCACTGTCATAAAACAAGATCACAGCTTTAGTCAAGAGTCCATGGCATTTCGTCGAAACGGCGGGGTTTAATTTGCTCGTAAGCATACCCCTGTGATACTGGATTATATATATATATATATATATATATATATATATATATATATATATATATATATATATATATATTGATACTGTGACCATGACTTGAGGCGTGCATTTCCAAAAATATCAGATAAGATACACCAGATTTTAGGAACCGATCAAGCTACTGCTACTAACAACTCACTGCAGCACATAGCTGCCTGAATCCAAAACAGCTACGCACACTTCTCCTCCATCCCAATCAACAGCCAAATTGTGGCTATCACGCCTAAACATCAAACCTCACACAACAACACTTCTGAGGTAATTGTCAAACCGTTTTAAAGGTTTTTCTCAAAGGGAGAATCTTAAGGATATACATGTACAATGACATCTTCATCTTTCTGATCTACATTCCGTTGGTGATCAGCCCAATGAGCACAGCTTATCCAACACTTTTCGGGAGTGTTTTGTGAGTGTTTGTAAGTGTTTCACTCACTACCAAAGAGTGAATGTGTGATGTACGATCTTTGAAAATGTGAGCAACGTTAATCTGCTTATAAGCTAACGCAGTCTATTCCAAAACCAAGTTCATGAAAACTGTACTGATAAACTGATGTGGATATTCCAGTTTCTTCCTTTCTTCCCAGCTTTCCACTGGAATATAATTAGTCCCAGAGGAACAAACTTCGCTAAGTGAAAAGAAAACGTTTTTTCTACTTTAATTATATTTTATTAGGTAAGCAGTTTTGCATATTTATACCGATAAATTATTCTAAACTAAATCTTAATTTGCTTTTAAAAATATTTAGTGTAGACACTAATCTTCAGCAGCATTTATTATTATTCCAAGTATTTTGACTTCCTTTCATATGAAAAATGCTAGAAAAATTTGAATAAAATTAAAATTGCAATGAAAAATTCAACTACTAAGAGAGTCGAACCGGCGACATTCAGTATGCAAGTCCGTTGCGCTACCCAATGAACTAAGCAGGCTTGCAAACACTGATAAAGGAAACACAAAGGTAGGAACACACATAATAATGTGTCGTCATTCATATTAATTTTTTTAAATTAAGGCTCTAAATGAATTTTTCCAAAGTTGTGACGCATCTAAAACGTTTGGTAAATATTTATAGTAACTGAGCATTCAGATAGCTAAGAAACAAAATTACCTTCAAAACCAAAATTTCATCCTGAATTCAAATATGACCTTGATTTCCGTCATAAATTCAATTTTAACATAGCCTTTCTAACTTTACCCAACTATATAGCCCATCTATCTATATTATATCTATAAAAATAAGTTGTTTGTTTTTGTATTGACTGACGTCATGTTTGTGTGTCGACTGACGTCATTATAAGGATTGAGCATAATGCCGTCATGAAGTTGTTTGTCGACTCATGTCATGTTTGTAGACTGACGAAACTACAGACCGGGACACCGGGACACAAATGACGAGCGGGACATCGGGACACAGGGAATATAAATGACGACCGGGCCACTCAAAGAGAAATTACAGACTGGGACACCGGGACACAAATAAAGACCGGGACACAGGGAATATAAATGACGACCAGGGCACAGGGACACAACTACAACGGGGACGCCGGGGGGCACAGGGGGGATATATAAATGACCACCGGGACACAGGGAATGTTCGATTAGCAATCACCATCAACAAAGCTCAAGGGCAATCATTAGAATAATGAGGTATAGATCTGAATACGGATTGTTTTTCCCATGGACAATTATATGTTGCATGTTCAAAAGTTGGTAAACCTGACAATCTATTTATATACACAGACAATGGGACAGCGAAGAATGTTGTATATTCGCAAGATATAAGTATATATCGCTTTGTATATGACGTCATTATAAGATGACACTACAGACCGGGACACAAATGACGACCGGGACACAGGGAATATAGATGACGACCAGGATACACAAAGAGAAATTACAGACCGGGACACCGGGACACAAATGACGACCGGGACACAGGGACACAGGAAATATAAATGACGACCGGGACACTCAAAGAAAAATTACAGACGGGGACACCGGGACACAAATGACGACCGGGACACAGGGACACAACTACAACAGGGACGCCGGGGGGATATATAAATGACGACGGGGACACAGGGAATGTTCGATTAGCAATCACCATCAACAAAGCTCAAGGGCAATCATTAGAATAATAAGGTATAGATCTGAATACGGATTGTTTTTCCCATGGACAATTGTATGTTGCATGTTCAAGAGTCGGTAAACCTGACAATCTATTTATATGCACAATCAATGGGACAGCGAAGAATGTTGTATATTCGCAAGTTTTACGTAGTTAAAAACATAACGTAACATTACGTAGTAAATATATATATATATATATATATATATTCACAGGTGGGACACAGGGACACAACTACAATGGCGCGTAACGACTTACGCGCGAGGGGGGGGCTTGGGGGAGGGCGCGAAGCGCCCCCACCAACTAGGTATTGGGGTGTATATGATACCCAACAGCTAGTATCATATATTTATCACACATTTATTGATTCTCGATTCAGTCACCGTCGTATCAATTTACAGGTAAACCAGTTTGAATAAGATTTACATCAACAAAGGTATATAAGCCAGAACTAAATTAAGAGAAGAAGGCATTATCTTTGCGGGTCTGTAAAGGGCTTAAAATTGCGTTTGCGACGGAAGGGACTCTCATATTTGGGTTTGGGATGGAATTTTGATTCTAAAGGTACTTTTGTTTTAGTAATCGGCATACTCTGCTTTTTTTTTTTTTTTCTTTTTTTTTTCTTTTTTTTACACGGGAGGCTTGCAAAAAAAGGCAGTGCCGTTTTTGAAGAAAAATGTATATACAAATAAATACACAATTATTACTCGTTTAATAAAATAGACAAGATAATATCCTTCAGCCCCTTCCCTTTCCCATCCCTCATCCTAAATTACCTTCAAGCCCCCTATTTCCAAAGAATGCCATCAAGAGTCAAAATAAAACTACCATTCGGCTGAACAAAAAGAAAGGCATTGAAAGAAACGCTTCGAACTACACATCCTGGACCTAGACCAAAGTACAATTACACTAACCAAAAGTCAACCCTTTAGGCTACATAGATACTCTTTGTTGTCATTATAAAATCCTGGGACTAAATTTATTTAAATTAGCTTAACTTACCATTTGGCTGGACAAAAACAGGATGCATAATCTGCAACCCATTGTTATCATGTTGTTGATGGCTAACATAATAGGCAGGAACCATGGGTGGGGCCCCAGGAGGCATTGGTGCAGGCTTTGCGCTAGAATTCGGTCCGGAGCCTTGAAATCTGCTAAATTATACGTATCTATTATATATATATATATATATATATATATATATATATATATATATATATATATATATATATATATATATATATATATATATATATATATATATATATATATATATATATATATATATATATATATATATATATATATATATATATATCTATATATATAAAAATAAGTTGTCTGTGGATGGATGGATGGATGTGTCAGGTGACGTCACCTGAAAAAACTGGATCAGGTGACGTCAAAACTGAAAAAACTAAAAAAAGGCAAAAACTACAAAAAAAACTAAAAACTAATAAAAAAAATAAAAAAGCTAAAAAACTAAAAAAACTATAAAGGTAAAAACCAATAAAAAACTAAAAAAAAAACTGAAAAAACTAAAAAAAGGCAAAAACTACAAAAAAAAACTAAAAACTAATAAAAAAAGTAAAAAAGCTAAAAAACTAAAAAAACTAAAAAAAACTAAAAAAAGGTAAAAAACTAAAAAAAATAAAAAATAAAAAAAAATAAAAAAAGGAAAAAACTGAAAAATAAGCTAAAATTAAGGTAAAAACCAATAAAAAACTAAAAAGAAAAAAAGGAAAAAACTAATAAATGACGACACTCAAAGAGAAAGCGACCAGGACAAAAGGAATGTTCGATTAGCAATCAACAAAGCACCGGGACACAGGGAGTATAAATGACGACCAGGACATAAGTAAAAAAAAAAAACTATCTATATATATAAAAATAAGTTGTCTGTGGATCTGTGGATCGTGGATCAGGTGACGTCACCTGAAAAAACTGGATCAGGTGACGTCAAAACTGAAAAAACTAAAAAAAGGCAAAAACTACAAAAAAAACTAAAAACTAATAAAAAAAATAAAAAAGCTAAAAAACTAAAAAAACTAAAAAAAGGCAAAAACTACAAAAAAAACTAAAAACTAATAAAAAAGCTAAAAAACTAAAAAAACTAAAAAAAAGGCAAAAACTACAAAAAAACTAAAAACTAATAAAAAAAATAAAAAAGCTAAAAAACTAAAAAAACTAAAAAAACTAAAAAAAGGTAAAAAACTAAAAAAACTAAAAACTAAAAAAAAAACTAAAAAAGGTAAAAACTAAAAGAACTAAAAAAGAAAAAAATAAATGACGACACTCAAAGAGAAAGCGACCAGGACAAAAGGAATGTTCGATTAGCAATCAACAAAGCACCGGGACACAGGGAGTATAAATGACGACCAGGACACAAGTAAAAAAAAAAATTAACAAAACTAAAAAGAAGGTAAAAACTACAAAAAAACTAAAAAGAAAAAAAAACTAAAAACTAATAAAAAAACTAAAATAAAAAAAAAAATTAACAAAACTAAAAAGAAGGTAAAAACTACAAAAAAACTAAAAAGAAAAAAAAACTAAAAACTAATAAAAAAACTAAAAAATCTAAAAATCTAAATAAACTAAAAAAGAAAAAAAAAAGGAAAAAAATAAAGGAGAAAAACAAAACTAAAAAACGAATGTATATACAGACCGGTACACCGGGATACAAATGACGACCGGGACACAGGGAATATAAATAACGACCGGGACACAGGGACACAACTACAACGGGGACACCGGGGGAAACAGGGGGATATAAATGACGACCGGGACAAAAAAACTAAAAAGAAATAAAAACTAAAAACTAATAAAAAAAACTAAAAAATCTAAAAATCTAAATAAGCTAAAAAAGAAAAAAAAAGGAAAAAAATAAAGGAGAAAAACAAAACTAAAAAACGAATGTATACACAGACCGGGACACCGGGATACAAATGATGACCGGGACCCGGGACACAGGGAATATAAATGACGACCGGGACACAGGGACACAACTACAACGGGGACACCGGGGGAAACAGGGGGATGTAAATGACGACCGGGACACCGGGACAGGGAATGGTCGATTAGCAATCACCATCAACAAAGCTCAAGGGCAATCATTAGAATCATGAGGTATAGATCTGAATACAGATTGTTTTCCCATGGACCATTATATGTTGCATGTTCAAGAGTCGGTAAACCTGACAATCTATTTATATGCAAAGACAATGGGACAGCAAAGAATGTTGTATATTCGCAAGTTTTACGTAGTTAAAACCATATATATATATATATATCTATATTCACAGGTGGGACATAGGGACACAACTACAATGGCGCGTAACTATTATGGCGCGTAACGACTTACGCGCGCGGGGGGGCTTGGGGGGGGCGCGAAGCGCCCCCACCAACTAGGTGTTGGGGTGGCGCGAAGCGCCACCCCAACAGCTAGTATATATATATATATATATATATATAAATATATATATATATATATATATATATATTTACTTATGTACCACAATTAAAAGCTATTTTAATAGGCTGAGGAGTTGGGGGGGGGGGGGCGAAGCGCCACCCCAACAGCTAGTATATACATATATATATATATATATATATATATATATATATATATATATATATATATATATATATATATATATATATATATATATATATATATATATATTTACTTATGTACCACAATTAAAAGCTATTTTAATAGGCTGAAGAAACATAGGAAAAAAACAAAAAAAATTACTGGTTCCGTAAATAAAATAAATAAGAAAAAAATGTAAAAGAGCGACTTTTAAAGATTGATTCTTAAGCCATTGGGGGCAAAAAGTAAAACTATAGCGTCAAGAGCTGGGGAAAGCGCTCCTTATATACAAATAAATAATTTTATTTCATTTAGGATTTTCAGTTTAATGTCACCCTTCCCATTCATTTGGATTTTTGTTTAGTTTCATTTCTGTTCATTTACCACCTTATTTATTACTACCTAACATCGCGTAAACATGAAGACAGCTACCACACCCTTTGTTCTAAAGTTTAAATGTTGCATGAAAATGCTTCAAAAAATGACTAACTTGAGGGGTCACACCAGTCAAAATCAACTAGCTATCTCTCCCATATTACGTATTTTTTAGTTTGCTATTGATTAATATTTGAGGGATTTTGTCGGTCTTACTGTTATCTTTTAAAAGAGAAAGAGAATTTTAAAAGAGATTTTCTTTTTAAAGAGAAAGAATTTTTTAAAAGA
>NC_088881.1:6775546-6778046 GCF_032884065.1 Artemia franciscana
ATATATATACAAGCCCCCCCGCGCGCGTAAGTCGTTACGCGCCATAATAGTTACGCGCCATTGTAGTTGTGTCCCTATGTCCCACCTGTGAATATAGATATATATATATATATATATGGTTTTAACTACGTAAAACTTGCGAATATACAACATTCTTTGCTGTCCCATTGTCTTTGCATATAAATAGATTGTCAGGTTATCCCCCTGTTTCCCCCGGTGTCCCCGTTGTAGTTGTGTCCCTGTGTCCCGGTCGTCATTTATATTCCCTGTGTCCCGGGTCCCGGTCATCATTTGTATCCCGGTGTCCCGGTCTGTATATACATTCGTTTTTTAGTTTTGTTTTTCTCCTTTATTTTTTTCCTTTTTTTTTCTTTTTTAGCTTATTTAGATTTTTAGATTTTTTAGTTTTTTTTATTAGTTTTTAGTTTTTATTTCTTTTTAGTTTTTTTGTCCCGGTCGTCATTTATATCCCCCTGTTTCCCCCGGTGTCCCCGTTGTAGTTGTGTCCCTGTGTCCCGGTCGTTATTTATATTCCCTGTGTCCCGGTCGTCATTTGTATCCCGGTGTACCGGTCTGTATATACATTCGTTTTTTAGTTTTGTTTTTCTCCTTTATTTTTTTCCTTTTTTTTTCTTTTTTAGTTTATTTAGATTTTTAGATTTTTTAGTTTTTTTATTAGTTTTTAGTTTTTTTTTCTTTTTAGTTTTTTTGTAGTTTTTACCTTCTTTTTAGTTTTGTTAATTTTTTTTTTTACTTGTGTCCTGGTCGTCATTTATACTCCCTGTGTCCCGGTGCTTTGTTGATTGCTAATCGAACATTCCTTTTGTCCTGGTCGCTTTCTCTTTGAGTGTCGTCATTTATTTTTTTCTTTTTTAGTTCTTTTAGTTTTTACCTTTTTTAGTTTTTTTTTAGTTTTTAGTTTTTTTAGTTTTTTACCTTTTTTTAGTTTTTTTAGTTTTTTAGCTTTTTATTTTTTTTATTAGTTTTTAGTTTTTTTGTAGTTTTTGCCTTTTTTTTTTAGTTTTTTGTCCTGGTCGCTTTCTCTTTGAGTGTCGTCATTTATTAGTTTTTTCCTTTTTTTTTTTTAGTTTTTTATTGGTTTTTACCTTTATTTTAGCTTATTTTTCAGTTTTTTCCTTTTTTTTAGTTTTTTTTTATTTTTTATTTTTTTAGTTTTTTACCTTTTTTTAGTTTTTTTAGTTTTTTTAGTTTTTTAGCTTTTTTACTTTTTTTATTAGTTTTTAGTTTTTTTTTGTAGTTTTTGCCTTTTTTTAGTTTTTTCAGTTTTTTTTTAGTTTTTTATTGGTTTTTACCTTTATAGTTTTTTTAGTTTTTTAGCTTTTTTATTTTTTTTATTAGTTTTTAGTTTTTTTTGTAGTTTTTGCCTTTTTTTAGTTTTTTCAGTTTTGACGTCACCTAATCCAGTTTTTTCAGGTGACGTCACCTGACACATCCATCCACACATCCATCCACACATCCACAGACAGACAACTTATTTTATATATATAGAAGATATATATATATATATATATATATATATCTATATATATAAAAATAAGTTGTCTGTCTGTCTGTGGATGTGTGGATGGATGTGTCAGGTGACGTCACCTGAAAAAACTGGATTAGGTGACGTCAAAACTGAAAAAACTAAAAAAAGGCAAAAACTACAAAAAAAAACTAAAAACTAATAAAAAAAATAAAAAAGCTAAAAAACTAAAAAAACTATAAAGGTAAAAACTAATAAAAAACTAAAAAAAAAACTGAAAAAACTAAAAAAAGGCAAAAACTACAAAGAAAAACTAAAAACTAATAAAAAAAAGTAAAAAGCTAAAAAACTAAAAAAACTAAAAAAACTAAAAAAAGGTAAAAAACTAAAAAAAATAAAAATAAAAAAAAACTAAAAAAAAGGAAAAAACTGAAAAATAAGCTAAAATAAAGGTAAAAACCAATAAAAAACTAAAAAAAAAAAGGAAAAAAACTAATAAATGACGACACTCAAAGAGAAAGCGACCAGGACAAAAGGAATGTTCGATTAGCAATCAACAAAGCACCGGGACACAGGGAGTATAAATGACGACCAGGACATAAGTAAAAAAAAAAAACTATCTATCTATATATAAAAATAAGTTGTCTGTGGATCTGTGGATCGTGGATCAGGTGACGTCACCTGAAAAAACTGGATCAGGTGACGTCAAAACTGAAAAAACTAAAAAAAGGCAAAAACTACAAAAAAAACTAAAAACTAATAAAAAAATAAAAAAGCTAAAAAACTAAAAAACTAAAAAAAGGCAAAAACTACAAAAAAAACTGAAAACTAATAAAAAAGCTAAAAAACTAAAAAAACTAAAAAAAAGGCAAAAACTACAAAAAAACTAAAAACTAATAAAAAAAATAAAAAAGCTAAAAAACTAAAAAAACTAAAAAAAGGTAAAAACTAAAAAATAAATAACGACCGGGACACAGGGACACAACTACAACGGGGACACCGGGGGAAACAGGG
>NC_088881.1:6783046-6823555 GCF_032884065.1 Artemia franciscana
ATTTCTAGCAAAATTCGCAGGGAGAGGGTCTTTTGTTGGAGGGGGGTATATGACACTACCCTCATATATGACCCTAATAATACATAATGAAGATCCTGTTCATACAAGGTGCAACATGTCTAACTTTTTACTAAAAAGTTGATGATAGGAGTGTGGAAAGGTATTGGAGGGTCTCTGGTTCTTTGATGATGATGATGAGTTTAATTCTCCTTCTCACTGGCCTGACTTGAGGATTAGGCACTTTGGATGAACACTGCTGAAATAAAAAAAAAAATAATCATAGGGATTTATCCCTTGAGATCTTGTGTAAAAATACAATTGTTGCTGAAATCACTATTATATTCTCATCAGTTGCTGCTGAGCTACAAAGAAGATCATGGTAGTCTTTAAGTTTGTTTACACGCATAAGATAACGAAGTTTTTGTCTATGCCAGTCAGTGACTGGGCACTGATTTACTGTTTCCACCTGATCACAGTAGCAACCCTTTGGTTTTCTTTAAAGAAGCCGGCTGAGTATGAATTTGTTCCTACATGTTCTGATTGCAGCCTGAATAGTATTCCTGGTTCTTTGGTTCTCTATTCATGCTAATTTAAAATATCTGCGTAATTCCAGTTCAAACAACAAGTAGATTGCGGACCTTTTTGCAGAGAAGTTAACTACCGGAAAACCATAAACACAATGGAGGGGTTATGGGCTCACTTCATGCCTCCAATTACATAGACTGAGAATACCCGATTGATTCCGTTTCCAGCATGGAACAACATGCCGGCCTTCTAAGAAGAAATACACATCGAAAGGGACGTTTGGGTGAAGGGGAAAAGGTCACATTTCCAGTTCCGCCGTTCAGGCATGCGTATTAAAAGCCTTTAGAGGACTACCGTTCACGTCAGTAAGGTGCAGCATGGGTGAGAGAGAGGGGGGAAACAGAGCGAAGGGGGGAGAGCGGGGAGAGGGGAAATAGGCAGATGAGGGAGAGGGAGGGAGGGAGAGATAGAAGGAGGGAGGTAAAAAGAGCGAGGGGGTTGCAAAGCTTATACTTTGTACCTCTACTGGTAGAAATTGAAAATCCTAGCATGACTTTTGCTCAAACAAAGTGCCATGTGCCTACCACTTTACTAAAAAGAGAAAGGTATTAAGTAGAGGGAGAGCTAGAGAACCCAAATTCCCAATTTTGTCCTTCCGTCACAGAGAATGACAATACTCCCATCACTCGGGCTCAAACAACGCTAACAAACTATTCCAAAGAATAAAAATTGACCCTTGGAGGGAGGTTTGTTGAGGGTGTCGGAGGGGATAATATTGGAGTATCCTGTAGTCTACTTTATTTCGAGAAAAACACAAATAGAAAATCGGTACGTGGTTTTGGTTAAAACAAGGTCCAAATTCCCTACCTTTTTTCAAAAGAGTTAACAGAGGTTGGAGCGAGAAAGTGAAGCCGTAGGCCCGAATTTTGCCTCCAAAACGCATATCAAAATGTTTGTGTGATGCTACCTCAAACAAGGAACAACATGTTTACCCTTCTTATAAAAAACTGGCAGTGGGAGGGTACGCACAGATTGGCATCAGAAAAAATTGAGCCGATTGGGTTCTGCAATCATGCGGATTGAAAATTATTGCACAATTCCCATCAAACAAGGGGAAACGTCCATACCTTTCCTGCAAAACATTTGCACCGGGAGGAGCGAAAAAGAGGGTATTGAAGGGTATAGGCCCAATTTGTGCCTCCTATGATAAAGATGCAAATTTTGTGCACTATTCTCCTTCTAAGAAGGTGCAACACAACCGCCTTTCGGCAAACAGTTATTTGAGAGGGGATACCCAGGGTGATATTGACCCTTTTTGTGCCTCCAGCAAATCTTTATGCCGAACAGCTCGTTTTTCGCAGAATCATTATCTTTTTCCCCTAATATGCACCAAAGAAAATAAGTTGCCAACCCCTAGAAACTTATTTACAATGATATAATATACATTAATCTGCTATTCAAGTCATTGCCAACATTAAAATAAATGATATCTCTTTTAATTTAGTATTTGGTTTTCTTGTAATAATTAATCAAGTTTTTGAAATAAAGAATTTGGGATTTTTTGTTGACTCTAATTTGAATTGAAAAAAAAAAAAACAGTGAAATTGCGTCGTCCAAGGCAGCAAGGGGCCTAGGTTTACTTCGTCGTTTTCGTAATGTTTTCCAGTTTCTGTTTTAAAGATTATTTGTGGCGCGATTATTCAACCTTATATTGCATATGGGTGTACCCTTTGGGCAGACAATTTTTATGCTAATTATAGAAGAATCCAGAAAATTCAGAATAAAGCAGTTAGTCTTTTGGGGAAATTTTCTAATTTTAGTGATACACACACTTCTTATTCCCATTCTAAAATTTTGAATTTTGGTTAGTTACGGGATCACCAGTTATTAACAGTGGTATACCAATTATTTCGCCAGCTTGTTTTGTGGATATTTTTTCTGCTAATTCTGATTATGCTTTTTATCATACTAGAAATGTGGATATGCTAGTATCTGAAATAAGAAATGTAGTGAGATCAGCTCATGTGTTTCGCCTTGTGAGTTTAACCCTCTGGAATAGCCTCCCAGACAGCATTAGGGGCTCTGAATCAGTTTCTTCATTTAAATCACAAGTAAAAAGTTCCTACTTGGTCGAGATGCAGGGTGAGAGCGGTTCTCTTGTGAGGGCTTAGTCGTTTTTTCTCTCTCTTTCTTCTTTTTATTATTTTTCTTCTTTTTTCTGTTTATTTATTTATATTTTACTGATAATGTCAATTAATTAATTAATTGAGTCACTACACACAGGATATTTAACCTTCTAGTAGTGGCTATTTTGTTAATTGATTTTGTTGTTGTGAAATTAATAAAGCTTCTCTCTCTCTCTTGCTGTGGGTAAATTTTTCAATATCTTCACTAAGAAGGTAAGCTACAATTTCTTTACCGATAGTATAGATGACTTTTAGTTTAGGAGGCAAATACGATACCATTCCTCTGCCTCTGTCCCAGACATGTAAAAAAAATGAGAGAAACACAAAGAGCAAAGAATCGCAATGACAGGCCTTACTATGATAGATCAATGAAAGAAACACAATGGCTGAAATGTCACTGAAATGGCTGAAAGAAACACAATGAAAGAAACGGTCACTAGCAGTAACGGGCAAAAGTAGATTCCAACCACTTTCCACTCCGAGGGAAAATGCTCTTTTTTTGGATATCTAAGTTTTTCTATCTATAATACTAATATATGCTGACAATAAGATCTGGAACCTATAGCCTTTCTAATTTTAGTCTGGCTATAATTTGAAGCTACTACCTGTTTACCCGAGGAGAGTTTTCCTGCAAAACTCGGGCTGATGAAAAAAAAAAGCTTAGTGGAAACAGCTTGTGGTAGTCCGCTTTGATAAAAGTCCGCTTTTATCAAATTTATTTGATAAATTTTATCAAATTTATGTGGTAAAGTCCGCTTTGATATAGCCTTTCTAATTTTAGCCTGGATATAATTTGAAGCTACTACCTGTTTACCCGAGGAGAGTTTTCCAGCAAAACTCGGGCTGATGAAAAAAAGCTTGGTGGAAACAGCTTGTGGTAGTCCGCTTTGATAAAAGTCCGCTTTTATCAAATTTATTTGATAAATTTTATCAAATTTATGTGGTAAAGTCCGCTTTGATATAGCCTTTCTAATTTTAGCCTGGATATAATTTGAAGCTACTACCTGTTTACCCGAGGAGAGTTTTCCTGCAAAACTCGGGCTGATGAAAAAAAAGCTTGGTGGAAACAGCTTGTGGTAGTCCGCTTTGATAAAAGTCCGCTTTTATCAAATTTATTTGATAAATTTTATCAAATTTATGTGGTAAAGTCCACTTTGATATAGCCTTTCTAGTTTTAGCCTGGATATAATTTGAAGCTACTACCTGTTTACCGAGGAGAGTTTTCCAGCAAAACTCGGGCTGATGAAAAAAAAGCTTGGTGGAAACAGCTTGTGGTAGTCCGCTTTGATAAAAGTCCGCTTTTATCAAATTTATTTGATAAATTTTATCAAATTTATTTGATAAATTTTATCAAATTTATGTGGTAAAGTCCACTTTGATATAGCCTTTCTAGTTTTAGCCTGGATATAATTTGAAGCTACTACCTGTTTACCCGAGGAGAGTTTTCCAGCAAAACTCGGGCTGATGAAAAAAAAGCTTGGTGGAAACAGCTTGTGGTAGTCCGCTTTGATAAAAGTCCGCTTTTATCAAATTTATTTGATAAATTTTATCAAATTTATGTGGTAAAGTCCGCTTTGATATAGCCTTTCTAATTTTAGCCTGGATATAATTTGAAGCTACTACCTGTTTACCCGAGGAGAGTTTTCCAGCAAAACTCGGGCTGATGAAAAAAAAAGCTTGGTGGAAACAGCTTGTGGTAGTCCGCTTTGATAAAAGTCCGCTTTTATCAAATTTATTTGATAAATTTTATCAAATTTATGTGGTAAAGTCCACTTTGATATAGCCTTTCTAATTTTAGCCTGGATATAATTTGAAGCTACTACCTGTTTACCCGAGGAGAGTTTTCCAGCAAAAATCGGGCTGATGAAAAAAAAGCTTGGTGGAAACAGCTTGTGGTAGTCCGCTTTGATAAAAGTCCGCTTTTATCAAATTTATTTGATAAATTTTATCAAATTTATGTGGTAAAGTCCGCTTTGATATAGCCTTTCTAATTTTAGCCTGGATATAATTTGAAGCTACTACCTGTTTACCCGAGGAGAGTTTTCCTGCAAAACTCGGGCTGATGAAAAAAAAGCTTGGTGGAAACAGCTTGTGGTAGTCCGCTCCGATTAAGACTTTAGTACATCATTTCAGCTCATACAGTAATTTCTGTCTCAAGGACAAGCAAAAAACATCCCTCTTTGACCCCAGGCAAGCATTATACGTAACGTCCCAAAACATCATATCCATAAAGCCAGCCAGTATTCCATATTTTCCGTAGAAACCACGGGTTTTAGGCCCTAGCCCTTTTCTCGCAATAAACTGGAATTGATAACATAAGAAACAAATGTACAAAACCAAGTACTTATGTACATTTTGTACTTATGTACTCAAGTAAGTTTATACTTATGTACAAAATTTACGCAAGTACAAAACCAAGCGTTGCTCCATAACACAATAAATAACTATAAGTTGATAACTTAGTATGTAAATGAAGGGTAACATCTCCTAGATAAATATTAGGGAACATTTTTTTCCTCAGTATTCAAGTGTCAGATTAGCAAAATAATTTGTATGAGTTAGAGCTAATTTCAACATTTTTTGTAACTAAAGGCTAAAAAACCTGGAGTAAAACACGACAATCCACATTCAACCCACAACCAACATTAAAAATACCAAGATTGCCGACTCGGGTAGTTTTCTGTTAAGAAAATACCTTCGACAACCCATATTCAACCCACAACCCACATTCAAACTGCCAAGATTGCAGACTCCGGTAATTTTCTGTTAAGAGAATACCTTCGACCATCCACATTTCTGCATATATATTACTAATCTAACACAGCTAAACATTAATGAATCATTATATAATCCAAAAAATTACTTTATATAACTACTGACCTAAAATAAGTGACTGGTAAGCATGATACTTTCGAAGCCAAGCGCGTTTTCTATGCAGGATCACTAGATGGCAGCATTTTTGTTTCTTTCAATAAGATAAACAAGAACCTTAATCGTTTGATTTATATAGCATTTTGTCCTATTACTTACCTATCAAAATGCCTACAGATATAATAACCTTACCTATAAATATACCTGCAGTTCATTACACTACAAAATACCTTACCTATAAAATATTACTTACCTATCAGAATAAGGTGCTCGCATGCAGAAGTCATTGAAACAAGGGTATGAGCTTCAAGTACTTCTCCCGCTTCTTCTATTATTACTATAAAAATACAAAGAAATAAAAAGTCTATTTTGTGTTTGTTTTATTGTATTTTCTTTCGTTTTTCTTTTTCTTTTTTTTTTTATATGGATCGTTACAACTAGTTAAAGCAGAACGTATTTTTCTGTTTTTTTATTTATCATAAAAATACACCTTAAACGAGAGTTTGTATTGTAAGGCTGCTTCGGTAATAACTCCAACGCGTTGATAACACATCAAATTAAAAAAAAAGAACTCCAAACTAAAAAGGAAAAAAAATATATAAAACAAAAGAACAATTACAACTACTGCTTGAATCGTGACGGCTCAATTCTTTTTATCTTTGCATTTTCCAACTTCTGTATCTTTATACCCAATAAGTTTAAAATTAAAACCCTTAGCCGTTCTTGAATGGAGCCGGAGCCCCAGCGGATTCCCCCCAGAAAATTCAGTATTAAAAAATTCATATTCTTCTTTTCTCCCACGTTTTTCATATGAGAAAAAACGTAGCACACAGTGAGTTTTCAAAAATATGATCGAACTCTATCATCTTACTTCATGCCCTACTGTAGTTTAGCAAACTAGGCCATTTGTAAACTTAAAAGATATTTCCGCCGTCCCATTGCTTCCCAACAATGTTAGCTAACAGGTTTCTGTTTGGACGGTGGAAACAGGATTATTAGCTATAAAAGTTTTTTGCTTTAAATTCTCCAATAAGTTTCTCCAACAAGTATTCGGTTTGTTAAAGATATTCTTCAACAACGATAGCTAACAGTTTTTAGCTAGACGGCGATAACACTGTTGTTTGGAAAAATTGTTAGTTAACAATTTCTTTCTTGGACGGTGGAAAAACCACTTTACACAGGATCTAATTCTAAAGTAATTTATGGTTTCTGAGATGAAAATTCTTATACGCGACATTAAGCAGTTTTGGTTCTCTTAGAACACTTTCATAGATACAAGCCATTTTGCCCAATATAATTTGGTATGTTGGCTCCAGAAAAGAGGAGTTGATGAGGATTATTACCGTTCAGGCCATTCACTACTATGACTCTAAGGACAACCCAGAGGTAATTAACGTAGGAAGGATTTCCATTCATTGAATGAGTGGGCTTAGATAAGATAAGATAAGATTTATTTGCAAAAGACTATCACAAGCTCTAAAGAGCCGAATTCGCTTTATATGTCACTAAAAGCTAAGAAAAAAAAATCAAAATAGTACATTAAGTCAAACACTTAAAATTAAAAGGGATTAAAAATGCAAAATCATCAAAGATAAAGGGCAAATCAGTAAACTTAACAATTAAATTACAAAAACATTGCAGTAAATAAAAAAAGAATAAAAACGGCAATAGAGGAAAAGGGGAATTTGGCAATTACATAATCACGAATTATTATTAAGGTGTTCCAGAATAAAGGGTATAAAACTTTTGCGAAACCTTTCTGTAACAGCATGGATCGGAGAGTAAGTTGGGATTGCTAAGGAGGCTGACCGGGGGAGTCGGAGTCTAATGGGATTGTGAAAATCAGGGAGTAAGTCCTCAGTACGGGGATTGGAAATGACTGATTTAGCGAAAAGCAGGCAAATTTTTTCCCTCCTTTCTTTTAAGGTGGTAATGCGCGCAGCTTTAAGGAGGAAGGAGTATGGAATTTTGCCTTCTTTGTAAATGATCCTGAGCGAACGCTTTTGGACCGACTCGATTTTGTCACTAAGTTCATTTGAAAGTTGCGAATGCCAGACCGGACATGCATATTCCAATAACGGCCTGATAAAGGATAAGTAAACACGGAGGGAATTTATCTTAGGACAATTAAATTTGTTTAGTAGTTTAAAAATGGATAGTGAAACATTTGCTTGTTTAACAATGTTGGATACATGTGTTTCCCACTTAAGATCATTAGAAATTGTGACACCAAGAAGCTAACATGTTTCACTAGCATTTCGCTTGGGATCGGATCGCAAAAAGCAGGAGTAGATTTCACAGATAATGACAATCAAGTTGATTGTCATTATCTGTGATTTAGTGGGATTTACTGTCATATTTAGATTCTTGGATTCATCCGAACATAGGGTTAGGATTTCAACGGGGTCACTTTTAATATTCCTATGACATACTTCAAGGATCGACAAGTCATCGACATATTTCCATCTTTGGGGGAATTCCTTGCCAATTTCGTTAATCATGACAAAAAATAATAGTGGTCCCAATAAGGTTCCTTGAGGTATTCCACAGTACCTAGGGAGGGGGTTAGAGAAGGTATTTTTGTATTTTACAACTTGTGATCTGTCTGAAAGGAACGATATAACAATATTTACTAAGAGTGGGTCAATTTCAAAGTTATCATGTAGTAAACGAATTAGGATAGTGTGGTCAACTAAGTCAAACGCTTTTTGGAAATCGACTAAAACCAGGTTTAGCCAAACATTTGGTTTCTCTAGTTCACTTAGAATCGTGTGAGTCAAGTGTACAAGGTAATGGGTGGTGGAGGTTTTTCTTAAATTACCAAACTGTCGGATGTCAATGCGTGGTACAATTTTAATTTTAAGCCAGTCACAAAGGAACCCTTCGTAAAGCTTAGAAAAAACTGAAGTGAGTGTAATAGGACGCATGTTGGTTATAGTCAGACTGGAAGATTTCTTTGAGATGGGTGTTATAAAACATAGTTTCCAGCAACTTGGGAATTTACCAGATTTTGTAATTTGGCTAAAAATATCAGATAAAGGTCCAGCAATTGTGTCTGAAAAGGCTTTAATCAAGTCAGTTGGGATGTCTAATGGGCAAGTACTTGATTTTTTGGATTTTATTTATAATATCAGAGGGAGAAATTTGAGGGAAAGAGGTGGAGGGAGGAATAGTTTGACCTGAGCCAGTGAAAGGGGGGAGACTTTGTACTATGGACGCAAGATGCAGGTTCAAATCGTTGGCTATCTTGTAAGGGGGCTCAGGGAGATGAAAATTAACTTCAACAGGGTTTTTTTCGCAAATCTCTTTAATTTTCCTGTACCATTGTTTGGGTTTGTTAGAATACAAATCCTTAACCTTACTATTGTAATACCCAGAAGCTGCCTTTCTCAATTTTCTCTTCAGGAACTTTCTTAGATCATTAGCCTGTGTGATATGTCCTTGCTTGAACAAATTGATTTTTTTCCTTATTAGTTTTTTAAAAGTCGCAGTAATGTAAGGTTTATCGGTAGAGCATATTTTAATTTTTTTCACCGGAAAATGGGCTTCATAATTATTCCTCAATAAATTTTGGAGGGACAAAGCCTTGAAGTCGACATCATTTGTTTGGTACACAGGGGACCAATTTTCACTAGTGATCCAAGAGCCAAAATTGTAGAGTCCTGAGTCAATTAGAGGTCTAAAGACGGTTTCAGTAATAGTAAAGGAATGTTTAACTGTAGCTAGTGGAGATAGGAGTAGGCTAAAGTGGTAACTACCTCCGAGAGGGGGAAGAAAGGTGACGGGTCTGTAGAAATTTGACATATTGGTGCATATTAAATCAAGAGTAGAATTGCCTTTGGTAGTAGAAACTTTTACAATTTGTTTTAGACTAAAAGTATTCAGAATAAGGGATCAGATTTAAAAATTTGGCTCAATTTACCTTGGTTTTCAGCCAAGCAGCTCAAGCCTTATTCTAGTGACATGTCTTACGTTTTAGCCACGGGTTTTCTAACTATTCGAATTATATTTCAGGAAGATCCAACATGAATGCAACGTCTAAGAGTCAATTTTGCTTTTACAGGGGGAAATCTGTAACCCCTTCCAAGTCGTGTACCAAATTCATACTTTAATAGCATGTCTATGAATTTGACACTCCTGCATTATGCTTTATTTGATATTGTTTTGTGTCAAATGGTATCACCTTAGTACCGGAAGAAGCCAAAGACCACATGAAGATGAACTTACTGAATTTATTTTCAACGCGACAGGCGAAATTAAGAAAAAAGAAAGTCAACTATTTCGTCTAGTATCCGTCAACAAATATCGTCAGCTAATAGCATGTCTATGAAGTTTACAATCCTGCATTATGCTCTATTTGACATTGTTTTTGTCAAATGGTATCACCTTAGTACCGGAAGAAGCCAAAGACCACATGAAGATGAACTTACTGAATTTATTTTCAACGCGACAGGCGAGATTAAGAAAAAAGAAACTCAACTATTTCGTCAACTATCCGTCAACAAATATCGTCAACTAATAGCATGTCTATGAATTTTACACTTCTGCATTATGCTTTATTTGATATTGTTTTTGTCAAATGGTATCACCTTAGTACCAGAAGAAGCCAAAGACCACATGAAGATGAACTTACTGAATTTATTTTCAACGCGACAGGCGAGATTAAGAAAAAAGAAACTCAACTATTTCGTCAACTATCCGTCAACAAATATCGTCAACTAATAGCATGTCTATGAATTTTACACTTCTGCATTATGCTTTATTTGATATTGCTTTTGTCAAATGGTATCACCTTAGTACCAGAAGAAGCCAAACATGAGGATGAACTTACTGAATTTATTTCAACGCGACAGGCGAGATTAAAAAAAAAAAAAAAAAAAAAAAAAAATAGGCATTGCATGTAAAGCACCAAAAACATAAGCACAATTTCAAGATCTAAGATAACTTCGGAGCGTCCTTAAATATGTTTTTTGATTTAAAAAATATGTGTATATATTTTTCTTATTTTTTCTACAAAAAAAAATTGTGTGTAGTTAAATTTCTGTTTTGCCCTTAAGATCAATAATTAGTCAATATAATTATCTACATTAAGTAATAAATCAATAAAATAGTAAATAAGTAACTCCTAACACTACAATAGCCTGTTGATAACCAGTTGCTACCAAAAGAAAGGTGCTAGAGTTTGCTAAAGTTTTCCTAGAATCCCCCTTTGCTTCAGTCTAAACTGCTGCAATCAGTGGCAGTCTTGGGGGGGGGGAATAGATGGAACACTTGCCCCTGGCGCAGAAATTTCAGGGGTGCAAATTTTCAATTAAATACTCTAACGGCTATATTCATTTTGTAGTTTTTGAAGTTTTATTTTCATCAAAATAAAATAGAGGGCGCAGTTAGCAGTAAATATAAGCAAATTGAATCCAATGTTCTCATTTTCCCCATATCTTCATCACCATTCCTTAAAAGTAAAAGTAGGTAGCAATAAAAGTGAGAAACTGCGATGATTTAGGTTCTTTTCAGTTGTTCCACGAACTCCAAGACATGAAAAAAATAATTCAACACCGACAGATTTCCGTACAGAAACCTATAGATGAGTTAGAATTAATTGTGCAATACGGAGATGAAGGGGTCTCCGAAAACGTAAGAGTTGCCTAACAAATATTATTAGTGATTGCAGTCCCGGTGTCCATTAATGAGAGATCGTTCACAACAGACCTTAGATGCTCCAGAGCCAGGAATGGCGCATTGGGCATCTATGAAACCTCACGAGACATCACGGAGCTGAGATGCAGCCATCAAGTCCTCCCACTATGGTTGAAGAGACATCTCCCCTGTGCTCAGATCCTGTTAATACTGCCGTCACAAGACGTGTCTTGCGCGACATATTTTGCACCTCGCTTCAGGGTGCCACTTATAAAATCAACGTGAAAGCCGATCCTCTGGCATTCGAAGGACGTGGCCAAGGTGAGTCCATCTCCTACGTTACTAAATGTCATCAACTTATGGTCGACCAGTTTTCTGAAAAACTATGTTCGTAACCTTTCCCTGCCACGACATGTTCAGTATTTTTCTAAGGCACGTGTTTTCTAAGGCCAAGCAAGACCTGTTTCTCGAGTTGGACACTTAGTTTCCAGCATTTACTTGTATAAGGGGAAACGGACATCACATTATTATTCACGACACAGAGCTTCAAGGCGTATAATATTTCCTACTGCCTCATATTGGTTTCAACTTATTAAAAGCCGATGTAGTTTGTCCAATCCTCCTCTTGATTTTGTTAGTTATTTCACCATCTAGGACAATGGCTACATCTGACTCTCTGCTGACTCTGAAAATGCAACCAGGACTCTGAACTTGTTGAACTTCACTGAGGTAAGGATGCTGGGACTGGGATGCTTCTCTTTATTTAGCCTGCACTTGGTTCAGGCTAAATAAACTAACGTCACGAAATTCACTAACGTCAGACATCCCATCATACACCGCCAGTGACTCTACCAATTTTAGTATAGTCTGAGCTTCCATTCTACAAAGACACAAGCTGACAAAAATAAAAGAAAAAATAGGTCCAAACCCAAACGTCGCAGCACTTTTAATCAACCGCTACCCATTCTAACCATTCTAGTTTTCTTCCATTAAGGGTGCCAGGTGTGGGCTATTAACCTTAAAATGCAGCCCAAGGAATACTTTCGAAGAGGATACGGATAAAAAAAGAATAAAGATCTTCCAAAACCGCTAATGGGAGGGTGTCATCACCTGTGCACGTTCCAATGCTAGGTCTTTTTACGAACAGGCAAAAATGAAGATGAACTTACTGAATTTATTTTCAATGAGACAGGCGAGATTAAGAAAAAAACTATTTCGCCAAGTACCCGTCAACAAATATCGTCAACTAATAGTATGTCTATGAACTTTACACTTCTGCATTATGCTTTATTTGATACTGTTTTTGTCAAATGGTATCACCTTAGTACCAGAAGAAGCCAAAGACCACATGCAGATGAACTTACTGAATTTATTTTCAACGCGACAGGCGAGATTAAGAAAAAAGAAAGTCAACTATTTCGTCAACTATCCGTCAACAAATATCGTCAGCTAATAGCATGCCTATGAATTTTACAATCCTGCATTACGCTCTATTTGACATTGTTTTTGTCAAATGGTATCACCTTAGTACCGGAAGAAGCCAAAGACCACATGAAGATGAACTTACTGAATTTATTTTCAACGCGATAGGGGAGATTAAAAAAAAAAGAAAGTCAACTATTTCGTCAAGTATCCGTCAACAAATATCGTCAGCTAATAGCATGCCTATGAATTTTATAATCCTGCATTATGCTCTATTTGACATTGTTTTTGTCAAATGGTATCACCTTAGCACCGGAAGAAGCCAAAGACCACATGAAGATGAACTAACTGAATTTATTTTCAACGCAATAGGGGAGATTAAGAAAAAAGAAAGTCAACTATTTCGTCAAGTATCCGTCAACAAATATCGTCAGCTAATAGCATGTCTATGAATTTTACAATCCTATATTATGCTCTATTTGACATTGTTTTTGTCAAATGGTATCACCTTAGTACCGGAAGAAGCCAAAGACCACATGAAGATGAACTTACTGAATTTAATTTCAACGCAAAAGGCGAGATTAAGAAAAAAGAAAGTCAACTATTTCGTCAACTATCCGTCAACAAATATCGTCAACTAATAGCATGTCTATGAATTTTACACTTCTGCATTATGCTTTATTTGATATTGTTTTTGTCAAATGGTATCACCTTAGTACCAGAAGAAGCCAAACATGAGGATGAACTTACTGAATTTATTTTCAACGCGATAGGCGAGATTAAAAAAAAGAAAGTCAACTATTTCGTCAACTATCCGTCAACAAATATCGTCAACTAATAGCATGTCCATGAATTTTACACTTCTGCATTAAGCTTTATTTGATATTGTTTTGTCAAATGGTATCACCTTAGTACCAGAAGAAGCCAAAGACCACATGAAGATGAACTTACTGAATTTATTTTCAACGCGACAGGCGAGATTAAGAAAAAAGAAAGTTAACTATTTCGTCAACTATCCGTCAACAAATATCGTCAACTAACAGCATGTCTATTAATTTTACACTTCTGCATTATGCTTTATTTGATATTGTTTTTGTCAAATGGTATCACCTTAGTACCAGAAGAAGCCAAACATGAGGATGAACTTACTAAATTTATTTCAACCCGACAGGCGAGATTAAGAAGAAAAAAAAATAGGCATTACATGTAAAGCACCAAAAATATAAGCACAATTTCAAGATGTAAGATAACTTCGGAGCGTCCTTAAATATATTTTTTGGATTTAAAAAATATGTGTATATATATTTCTTATTTTTTCTACAAAAAAAAACATTTTGTTTTTGATGGAACCCCTGACCCCGTGCTGCCAAGTAGAGATCAATCCACTGCTTTACCACATGATACTCCAAAAACGCGAAAAAACTTACAAAAAATAAAAAAATAAAAAGCAAAAACTTACCGATTTTAGGGGCTAAATGTCTGATCAGTTTATCATACTTCGCACAGCCTGATGTTGTAGCAGCAACAATATCCATGCGTTTGCAATACATTGCATCTTCCTCAGTTTCATTTTCGTCAACTTGTCTTTTAGCGCTTTGTGTCGTTGTTCAATCCTCTCTCTTTCCGCTATAAGCTTCTTGATTACTATCTGACGCCAATAGGCATAAATCATCCATCGCTGATTAAGATTAAGCGCCCAGGGATTCTTTACTTTAATCAAATCCTCGATATGTTCTTTAGATAGTATCGGAATAATTTCTAGTAACTCTAAGACTCGTTCTCCAGTTCTTCTGGTTCTTAAAAAAAATTATTGACATTATTTTCTGGAATAACTAATCCTTAAATTATTTTAAGCAAAACAAATATTCATGACACTTCTCTCCAGTTCAACTCACCGATATTAGTGTAGCAATATATATATCAGGTGTACTCGGTAGATAGGTACAAAAAAGAAAAAACGAAGAAAAAAGAACAAAAAGAAAGAGAACAAACAAGACAAAAAAAGAGGAGCCCAATTTAACTTACGGAATGTATTCTTAGCAATACAGAACACACTTTTTCTCTCTATCATATCTTTGTCAATCCTTTCTTTATCGTTAAAATTCCAAACTACGCTACGAAAATTGATACAGTTCTGTTGATGTAATAACACATATTTAGTACCTTAAATGCAATTTATTTACTTTAGTTTCATTTAAAAAATGAATAGAAATATATTTACAACAATTCAAGTACACAACAACCCCACTACAATAATAATAATAAAAATATAATTTGAAACCTCTATCCATACAAAAATGCACTTAGAGGAGTATGGAGTAAAATAGAATAAAAAAGAAGAAAGAAACATACATAATAAGGAACACTCATCATAGCCAACATCAAAAATCCAAATACATCCAACTTATCACGTATCTCAAAAACTCCGTAGCATATGGGGATATAACTAATACGAGACCAGACCCAAACTTGTTGACGGTCCAACGTGATAAAAAGCTTCAAAAATGGCACTAAAACAATAGAACCTATACATACGAGAGAGGATTATTCCGCACTACCACATCGTGGAAAATTTCTAAATTTAGGACTAGGGATGTTTTAAGTTTAAATCCTTAAACAGTATTTCTCTAACTGAAGAGTCCGGGTAGTTTTAGGATACTAATCCTAGAAGTTGGAATCCTAGAATTCTCAACTGAAATATTCAGAAAAGGATGTTACTACTTTTAATAACTCTATATTGAATATGAAAATTATGCCAGGTCGTCTTGAGATAGACACATTGGCCGCTGCAGCAGGGGGGGGGTATACAACAGAGTTCAAAGATAAGAAAGACAAGGAATTTAACGTCATATGTCAGAAGAACTGGAGGGGGCAGCTGATCCCCCTTCCCGCGCCTAAAACCGCCACTACCCTCACTTTTGTATCCATAAAATAAAGTAAAAAAATTATGAAAATCACATTTTGTTATGATAATAAAGGTTTTAATATCACAAATACATTTACTAAGCGTGCACCATTACACTCTTCCTGAAAATAACTTCTGTTGATGCCCTTGAAGGGTGTATGTGCATTGGGTGTATAGGTACATGTTTAGGTATATTGGGTGCTTAGTAGAAATTGTTGAGAGCTTTAAAAAAAGCTCTATTATTTGCGATAATTGAGAAAGGGGTGGGGGCGCGTGCCTGAAATCACTTTTTAAAGCCTTAACTTGGGATGTGCTCAGGATTACCTCCTGCAACACGAAAGTTTTATTTTATCACTATTTTACACTATTGTAGTCAATTTTTTTTTACTGTAGCACCGATAATCGCTGTGCAGCACGCAAACTTAGGCAATTGTAGCACTTTAGGAACTGACCATGGTGGCAATCCTGAATTGGGTCAGTTTATGAGCAAGCTCTAAAAGTCAAACATCTTAGTTGTGTTTTCAGGCACCGGTTTGAAGCATGTTTTGAGCGACTTCGACAAAACCAGGGTTGATTAATAAACAACCCTGGCTGAGAACAGAGAATGTAGAAATCTGTTTAATTAATATTTTTCTTTGAGGGGAAGGGACAGACCTCCTTTAAAAAAACATCTCATTTTTTTTATCTATTACTTTTTTTGCAGCTGAATCTAGTTCACAGAGATTTCAAAAACTCCGACAGCCTTAATGATGACGAGCAATAAAAAAATAAGTGGTAAAATATATTTACAATTCAATAGTCCGATTCGCTTCCTCATAATGTGAAACCGAGATATCGAGATATGTGTCGCGATATGTTTCCATTCTTTGAATACTTGTCTGAAGCATCTTCTCCGACCAGGCAATGTGCGAGTCGTCCAAATGGCTCTTAATCTGATCGTCCTCAATCTTATAGTCTTTTAGGGAATAATGTTTAGAAGAGTACTGCACTTCGTCTGCCATTCTTGATCTTTCGAGTTCTTCTGCAATCATTTTCATACGATGAAAATAGTCAAAAATTTTATTGAAACTGAACTCAATAAAAATCCAAATTGTCTTAAAACGCCAAATACAAAACAACAGAAAAATAATGATATCCAAATCTTAATGCTCTTCACAAGTGGTAAACCTTTCGGTTTTTCACTTTTCTGAACGAAACCCGATATGATTCTGAAATCCATTTAAAAAAATCTTAAATACCCACTTACATCACTCCAAAAAATATTTTGCTTTGAATTATCACCCTTCCTCCTAATAAAGCAACATATAGCCAGTTTATAGCGCTGCTGTAAAATATAACGATAACATACAAACTGGGTTATTTATTGCTTCATTAGGGGTATGGAGTAGAGTAATTGGAAGCAAAGTGACCCTGGGACCAGAAATTAGCAAATATTTAAAATGATTCTAAAGAGTTTTTGAAATTTTAGTTTACAACACAAATAAAAAGAATTTCAGTTAAGTCATATTTTTTTAGAAAGTAGAGCAAGTTAGTTTGAATGTTTTTTTTCCTCTCTCAATCTTGGTCTTAAGTTAAATAACCAAGCTAAGCGCAAAGAAAACAGTGCAAAGTTCCTTCGAGCGGCTTGGCTCCGGTAAACATTGGCCTTATTTGATAAACTTGAAGAAGTTCAGATTTAAATAAGACCCCCTTCCCCAAACAAAACGAGTTCTATCAAATGACTGAATCTGTTTTCTCCTATATCACTAGTGAACGGTCAATTGAACATATTTTTGAAGGTTAGCTAATGATAAATATTAGTGGATTTTCTTGCCATTAATTAGTTAGCATTAATTAGTTAGCATTAACTTGACATTAATTAGATAACCTAATCGTTAATTAGGTTTATAGAAATATACTCAGGATTTCTATCTATCGGGAGGTCTGTTGGTTTTTTTTTCCTCGATTGCATTCTTAAAATATCGGAGTAAACTGTTTAATGTGGAAACTAAAGCTCCCTCCTGAAAAAAATAATAAATAAAAATAAAACAAAACAAATAAATAAGTGACCTGGATATTCAAAAAAATGGATATGATGAAGATGCGTTTTTGGCTGCTTGCACCATTAGAGGAAATTAACAGCAGAGAATAAGTTAAAAAAAAAACAATAACAAATCATCTTGATTTTTTTTCACAGTCACATATAGACTTGCTGGACCCCTAACCTACATTTCAGAAATAAACTGAACATTCATCTAGTTTCCCTCTTTATTAATTTGTACAGAAACTGACCATGTTTTGTAGTTGTTCGCTTATTTTCCGCATTCTTTTTTTAATGTCCCTTTTATGTTTATATTTATTAATTTTATTGAATTTTATCTGTTTTTATCTTTTTAATATGTTTTTATAGATCTTAGTTTAAATAATGGCTAATGAAAGGATGGTCTGATAATTGTGATCTAATTTCGAGATTCTTTTGCCAGTCCTTTAGTTTTAGTGGCTTTTTTGGTACTCTTGCCTTAATTTTTTGACTTCAAAGTCTGAATTCGGCCCTTCAGGGCTCATCATTGCAATTATAGCCAACAGATTCAAGCTTGGCTTTACAATACTTTGGTTATACCCCATTTATTAGCTATGTCTCCATTAAAATTTTGTTTCCGAAATTGATAAAAGACGGCTGCATTCAGAATTTTACAAAAATGCAAAATTTTCGCTTAATTTACGACCGTCGTCGAAAAACGCCGATTCGGCATTCCTGACAACATTGCAGCTCTCATTGAGCTTCGGATGGATATCTCAAAGTAGTTGAGTCCAGTATACAGTGCCTATGCTTTTGGTCAGTGCCTGTATTTGGTCAATACGTATACAGTGCCAATGCTTTTGGTCATTCCTCTTTATTTTCCCTTTGTGATCTTGTACCGTTTTTCTAATGGGTAGTAAAATTATATATACATCTAACTATTTGAAATAAATATCTAATATCTTGTTATTATACTTCAAAAATTTAGGCTTTTTTGTGTTGAGAGCTGAGGACTGCTTGGTAAAGTTTCTGGGCCGAAATATCTGCTTGGTGTTTTCAAAGCAGTTTATTACTTTATAGTTTAATATAGAGTTAATATACAGTTAAATCCTATTTATTAACTATATATTAAGTGTATAATATATAGCTAATATATAGTTAATATATATTAAATTATATATACATATTTAACTATATATATTTTATATATTTAATATATAATTTATTAAATTACTTAATATATAGTGCTTTACTTGACAGTTCTTCGGTTTTTCACCTAATGTTACGTCTAGCCAGTGTGGTCTCATAACTTACTGTCGCCGTATCTTCCATTCTTCAAAAAATCTTCTTTCTACAAACAACTGCTCCTTCATAGTGGTAAAAAAAAACAAAAAACGTCAGAACTAACTCACTGCAGCACCAAGCCGCCTGAGGCCAACACAGCTACGCACGCTCCTTCTCCAACCTAATCTATTTAAAGCCTCCCTCTTTACACCCTCCCAGGAAGTTCCCATTTCCTTTAAATCCTTATTTATGACATCCTCCCAACCCAGACAAGGACGACCTGCTTTCCGTGTAGCCCCAGACGGTTGGCCAAAAAGGACAATCTTCGGTAATCTGTCATACTTCATCCGTAGAACGTGGCCTAGCCATCTCAACCTTTCTTTCATTATAGCCCCAGAAAGCGGGATTGAACCACACTTTTCGTACAACCTACTGTTTGAAATACGGTCAGTCAGCCGGGTACCCAGAACAATCCGTAGGCAATTTCTCTGGAAACATCTAGTAAATTTTCATGTGCTTTTCGGAGTGTCCATGCTTCAGAGCCATATTTGACCACTGTCATCACTGTAGCTTCCAATATTCTAATCTTGGTTTGTAGACTTATCTTTCTATTCTTCCAAACTTTTTTTAACTGTGAAAAAACACCCTGAGCTTTAGCTATTCTACTTTTAACATCTTCACTGCTCCCACCATCTTTACTAATAATACTACCAAGGTAACTGAAGCTCCCAACCTGATCAATCTTTTCGTTACCTAAGGTCACCTGTTCATCTTCACTTATTCCTAACCTTAGTGACTTAGTCTTCTTAACATTAATTTTCAAGCCTATTTTAGCACCCTGAACTCGTAAAACCTCTAAAAATTCATTCATTTTGCTCACACTTTCATCTAATATGCTTAAATCATCAGCATAATCTAAGTCCAGGAGCGTTCTTCCTCCCCATTTGATTCCATGGTCTCCAATTGCCTTTCCTGTGCTCCTTAAGACGAAGTCCATCAAAATGATCCATATAAAGGGGGATAGAACACAACCCTGCTTAACTCCTGATTTAATACAAAACCAGTTGCTAACCTCATTTCCTACCTTAACCGCAGCAGTATTATTCTCGTACATAGCGCAAATCACTTTAATGTATTTTTCTGGTATACCATATAACGATAAGACCTTTGTTAACGCTGTTCTATCAACAGAATCGAAGCTTGCTCATAATCGATAAAACTAAGGACCAAAGGTGTTTGACAACGAAGGGACTTCTCAAGCTCCCAAGAACGAAATCTTTTAAAAATATGGTTTGACCTCATACAAACTACTATACAAAATATTCTTTCACTACCAGACTAAAAAATATGTTCTAGTTCTGAATCCACAAGTTGTCCAATTCCATAAGGAGTTACTAGACTTGGTACATTCTCGATTAACTCAGACAAAACAATCGAGGGAATCTAAATAATTTTAGTCGGCGCTACCAAAAGGAGTTATCAGATCCGAATACCGTGAGTGGAATTTGAACCGTACACAAAAGCATTTCATAAATGTTTTCACGAAATCAAACATAGCTGTAAACACATCAACGGTACGACACATAGAAATCCTGAAAACCGAAAAGACAGTTCCTACCAAGTGCAACGCTTTTTGTAACGCAATACCCTAAATTATATGTAGAACTAGCTGTTGGTGAGGCGCTTCGCAGCCCCCCACAAACCCCCCGCGCGCGTAATTAGTTACGCGCCATTGTAGTTGTGTTCCTGTGTCCCACCTGTGAATGAATATATATATATATATATATATATATATATATATATATATATATATATATATATATATATATATATATATATATATATATATATATATATATATATATATATATATATATATATATATATATATATATATATATATATATATATATATATATCATGAAAAGAAGAATCACCAATGCAACAGCACAAACACATAGGAAAAAAAAAAAAAAAAAAAAAAAAAAAAAAAAAAAAAAAAGACAGAAGGAGAAAAGGAAGACTGTTTTCCTAAATTAGTGATTAATATAGACCAGCACTTGAATGAGGCCTTAACCCTACTCATCCATCAAATCACATAGGTCAAACAGCATAGCCATACACAATCAACCATAAAGAATAATCCATGGACAGGCAGTCATGTCGTCAATAAGTACAAGTCGTCATTTACCAAACAATAGAAAAAATAATAAAGACAAATAATTCAGAGGCAACAACCCAACACAAGGGCTCATCAGGAGAATACACTTGCCTATAGGGTTTATATATATATATATATATATATGTATATATATATATATATATATATATATATATATATATATATATATACATATATATAGAAATAAGTTGTCTGTGTGTCTGTGTGTCGAGTGACGTCATGTTTGTGTGTCGACTGACGTCATGTTTGTTGATTGATGAAATTACACACCGGGACATCGGGACACAAATAACGACCGGGACACCGGGACATAGGAATATAAATGACGACCGGGGCATTCAAAGAGAAAGCGACCGGGACACAAGGAATGTTCGATTAGCAATCACCATCAACAAAGCACCGGGACACAAATGAAGACCGGGACACAGGGAATATAAATGACGACCAGGACAATCAAAGAGAAATTACAGACCGGGACACCGGAACACAAACGACGACCGGGACAAAAATGACGACCGGGACACCGAGACACAGGGAATATAAATGACGACCGCCACACTCAGAGAGAAATTACAGATTGGGACACCGGGACACAAATGACTACCGGGACACAGGGAAACAACAACACCGGGGACGCCGGGGGGCACAGGGGGATATATAAATGACGACAGGGACACAGGGAATGTTCGATTAGCAATCACCATCAACAAAGCTCAAGGACAATCATTAGAATAATGAGATATAGATCTGAATACAGATTGTTTTTCCCATGGACAATTATATGTTGCATGTTCAAGAGTCGGTAAATCTGACAATCTATTTATATGCACAGACAATGGGACAGCCAAGAATGTTGTACATTCGCAAGTTTTACGTAGTTAAAAATATATATATATCTATCTATATTCACAGGTGGGACACAGGGACACAACTACAATGGCGCGTAACTAATATGGCGCGTAACGACTTGCGCGCGCGGGGGGGGGCTTGGGGAAGCGAAGCGCCCCCACCAACTAGGTGTTGGGGTGGCGCGAAGCGCCACCCCAACAGCTAGTATATATATATATATATATATATATATATATATATATATATATATATATATATATATATATATATATATATATATATATATATATATATATATATATATATATATATATATATATATATATATATATATATATATATATATATATATATATATATATATATATATATATATATATATATATATATATATATATATATATATATATGATGGTGATTGCTAATCGAATATTCCTGTGTCCCCGTTGTCATTTATATATACCCCCTGTGCCCTTCCAGCGTCCCCGTTGTAGTTGTGCCCCTGTGTCTCGGTCGTCATTTGTGTCCCGGTGTCTTGGTCTGTAATTTCTCTTTGAGTGTTCCGGTCGTCATTTATATTCCCTGTTACCCGGTCATCATTTGTGTCCCGGTGTCTGGGTCTGTAATTTCTCTTCGAGTGTCCCGGTCGTCATTTATATTCCTTGTGTCCCGGTGTCCCGGTCAGTAACGTCATGAAGTCTTCAACGGCTCTGGTGGTGCAGCCAGTTGAGGAGAGTCCTAACTTTTCCCATTGTTTCACCATTAAATTTCAAGGCCTTGCAATAGGGACAAATTTCAGATATAGTCCCGATTTGAACACATCTACTCAAGCTATATTCATCGACTGGGCTGTACCTGAATGCCAGGCGATAATTTTCACGTCGTTCTTGTCATTCCTCAGCACGATTTTTTTGGTAATTTCTCTTTGAGCCGCGAGCCTGTTTTCACGTTGTTCTTGTGATTCCTCGGCACGATTTTTTGGGTAATTTCTCTTTGAGACGCAAGCCTGTTTTCACGCTGTTCTTGTGATTCCTCGGCACGCTTTTTTTCTTACTTTCCCTATTAGCCGCAAGCCTTTTGGCATTGTAGGATTTATACTAAAATTTCTCTTTGAATTAACTATTTGAGGAGGTTCCTCGGCTGTTTCTTCTGCCATTGTAAGATTTATACTAAATTTCTCTTTGAATCGCCCCCTTATATACTTATAATGACGTCATACACAAAGCCTTATATACTTTTAATGACGCCATATGCGTTCAAAGAAACAAACATACAACTTATCTATATATATAAAAATAAGTTGTCTGTGGATGGATCTGTGGATGGATCAGGTGACGTCATGTTTCGGCTGACGTCATGAAATTAGTTGCCATCATTTTTGTTATGACGATGCTTAGTATATTGTAAAACACATTAATTTGGTTAATAATATACCATTTAAAACACCAAAATGAACATGCTGGAGTAGTCACTCGGTGAGAGAGGGTGTCAGAACGGAGAATGAAGGTCCCAGGTTCAAATCCTGGTTAGGCTAAAAAAGGAAAAAACTAAAAACTAAACAAAAACTGAAAAAACTAAAAAAAGGCAAAAACTACAAAAACAAGAGCTAAGAGCTCATATGGCACTTGTGACGAGGTCGGAAGAGCCGAGAGCTCATATGGTACGAGGTCGGAAGAGCCAAGAGCTCATTTGGACGAGGTCGGAAGAGCCAAAAGCCAAGAGCCAAGAGCTCATTTGGCACTTGTGAGAAGGTCAGAACCTAAAGTTAACTTTATAGCACAAGATCCTTCTAAATATCAAATTTCATTAAGATCTGGTCACCCTTTCGTAAGTTACAAATACCTCAATTTTCAAAATTACCTCCCCCCTCCCAATTCCACCAAAGAGAGCAGATCCGGTCCAGTTATGTCAGTCACGTATCTTAGACAGGTTTCTATTCTTCCCATCAAGTTTCATCCTGATCTCACCGCTTTAAGTATTTTCTAAGATTTCCGGTCCCACCAACTGCCCCCCCCCCCCAATTACGTTTGATCCGGTTGAGATTTAAAATAAGATATCAGAGTTACGAGGTCCTTCTAAATATGAAGTTTCATGAAGATCCGATCACTCCTTCGTAAGTTAAAAATACGTTATTTTTCTTATTTTTCAGAATTACCCCCCCCCCCTCCGCAATTGAGCGGATCCGTTCCAATTATGTAAATTACGTATGCAAGACTTTTGCTTATTTTTCCAACCAGTTTCATCCCAATCCTTCCAATCTAAGGGTTTCCCATCATTTTAGGTCTCCCCACCCCAAACTTCCCCCAATGTCACCAGATCCGGTCAGGATTTAAAATAAGAGCTTTGAGCCACGATATCCTTCTAAAAATCAAATTTCATGGAGATCCAATCACCCATTCGTAAGTTAAAAATACCTCATTTTTTCTAATTTTTCAGAATTAACCCCCCCCCCCAACTACCCAAAAGAGAGCGGATCCGTTCCGTTTATGTCAATCATCTATCTAGGACTTGTGTTTATTTTTCCCACCATGTTTCATCCCGATCCCTCCACTCTAAGTGTTTTCCAAGTTTTAGGTTTCCCCCTCCCAACTCCCCGCCCCATCACCAGATCCGGTCGGGATTTAAAATAAGAGCTCTAAGACACGATATCCTTCTAAACATCAAATTTCATTGAGATCCGATCACCCGTTCGTAAGTTGAAAATACCTCATTTTTCTAATTTTTAAGACTTACTCCCCCCCTCCCAACTACCCCATAGAGAGCAAATAAGTTCCGATTATGTCAATCATGTATCTGGGACTTGCGCTTATTTTTCCATCAAGTTTCATCCCGATCCCTCTACTCTAAGTGTTTTCCAAGATTTTAGGTTTCCCCCCTCCAACTCCCCCAATGTCATCAGACCCAGTCGGGATTTAAAATAAGAGCTCTGAGACATAATATCATTCCAAACATCAAATTTCATTAAGATCCAATCACCCGCTCATAAGTTAAAAATACTTCATTTTTTCTATTTTTCCGAATTAACCGGCCCCTTCTCCCCCCCCCAGATGGTCAAATCGGGAAAACGACTATTTCTAATTTAATCTGGTCCGGTCCCTGATACGCTTGCCAAATTTCATCGTCCTAGCTTACCTGGAAGTGCCTAAAGTAGCAAAACCGGGACTTTAGGTTTTCCCCTCCAACTCCCCCAAATGTCATCAGATCCGGTCGGGATTAAAAATAAGAGCTCTAAGACACAATATCATTCCAAACATCAAATTTCATTAAGATCCAAATACCCGCTGATAAGTTAAAAATACTTCATTTTTTCTATTTTTTGCGAATTAACCGGGCCCCCACTCCCCCCCAGATGGTCAAATCGGGAAAACGACTATTTCTAATTTAATCTGGTCCGGTCCCTGATACGCTTGCCAAATTTCATCGTCCTAGCTTACCTGGAAGTGCCTAAAGTAGCAAAACCGGGACCGACAGACAGACCGACAGACAGACCGACAGACAGACAGACCGACAGAATTGGCGACTGCTATATGTCACTTGGTTAATACCAAGTGCCATAAAAACTAAAAACTAATAAAAAAATAAAAAAGCTAAAAAACTGAAAAAAACTAAAAAAAGGTAAAAAAATAAAAAAACTACAAACTAAAAAAAAAAAACTAAAAAAAGGAAAAAACTGAAAAATAGAAGAGAAAAAGAAAACTAATAAAATTAAGAATAAAAATAAAAAAAAATAAAAAAGATAAAAATTAAAAAAAAAGTAAAAAGAAAAACGAAAAAAAAACTAAAAAAGCTAAAAAAAAAAAGGTAAAAACCAATAAAAAACTAAAAAGAAAAAAAGGAAAAAAACTAAAAAAAAACTTCATCTAAAAAACTAAAAAAAACTAAAAAAAAGGTAAGAACTAAAAAAGAAAAAAATAAATGACGACACTCAAAGAGAAAGCGACCGGGACAAAAGGAATGTTCGATTAGCAATCAACAAAGCACCGGGACACAGGGAGTATAAATGACGACCAGGACATAAGTAAAAAAAAACTAAAAAAACTAAAAAGAAGGTAAAAACTACGAAAAAACTAAAAAGAAAAAAAAAACAAAAACTAATAAAAAAAATAAAAATCTAAAAATCTAAATAAACTAAAAAAGAAAAAAAAAGGAAAAAAATAAAGGAGAAAAACAAAACTAAAAAACGAATGTATATACAGACCGGGACACCGGGATACAAATGACGACCGGGACACAGGGAATATAAATGACCATACATAAGCCATAATGACCAGGACATAAGTAAAAAATATAAATGACGACCGGGACACAGGGACACAACTACAACGGGGACGCCGGGGGGCACAGGGGGATATAAATGACGATCAGGACACCGGGACAGGGAATGGTCGATTAGCAATCACCATCAACAAAGCTCAAGGGCAATCATTAGAATCATGAGGTATAGATCTGAATACGGATTGTTTTCCCAAGGACCATTATATGTTGCATGTTCAAGAGTCGGTAAACCTGACAATCTATTTATATGCACAGACAATGGGACAGCGAAGAATGTTGTATATTCGCAAGTTTTACATAGTTAAAAACATGTATATATCTATCTATATCCACAGATGGGACAACGGGACACAACTACAATGGCGCGTAACTAATATGGCGCATAACGACTTACGCGCGCGGGGGGGCTTGGGGGGGGGGGCGCGAAGCGCCCCCACCAACTAGGTGTTGGGGTGGCGCGAAGCGCCACCCCAACAGCTAGTTTATATATATATATATATATATATACTAGCTGTTGGGGTGGCGCTTCACGCCACCCCAACACCTAGTTGGTGGGGCGCTTCGCACCCCCCAAGCCCCCCCCCCCCCGCGCGCGTAAGTCATTATGCGCCATATTAGTTACGCACCATTGTAGTTGTGTCCCTGTGTCCCACCTGTGAATATAGATAGATTTATATATGTGTTTCAAACTACGTAAAAATTGCGAATATACAACATTCTTGGCTTTCCCATTGTCTGTGCATATACAAAGCCGTATGTACTAATAATGACGTCATATACAAACGCTCTTTTTACAAACAAACAAACATGCATACACACAACTCGTTTCTATATAGATAGATAGATAGATAGATACAATACAAACTAGATTTACGTTGCATGGGCACCGTGAGGTGTTGTGGCAATGTTTGTTTGGCTTCGCCGAGCAAAGTGTTACGAGAGCAACACTTTGTTTTTGTTTCCTCGCTTAGATTAAAGGCTGAAGTTGTTAATCTGTAAGGATCTTAAAATAAATACTATAGACACCTGCATCATAAAGTTATCCGTGAGTTTGTAGAGTGAAGAAAACATAGCTGCGACTCTACTGAATTGTTTCCATCTGTATTGGTTGCGTAAATAGTTGGTTTCTCCGAATAAGGATTAAAGTCAACTGCAGTATTTGCTACTGGGATTCATCTTATCCCTATTTGATATTAATCTTATCTCCGTCGAGATAAAAATAGTTCCAGTAGCAAATACTGCAGTTGACTTTAAAATCTGTATAATATAAACAGGGAAAATCTATAACAGGAAAACAGATAAAATGAAGAGGAGGTCAACATTCGAATAAAGAAGTCGGTATCTAGCATACCTTGGTAGAAATACTAAAACTGAATGAGCTCTAAAACAAAGAAATGTGGTTTCGGCTAATTTGTCTCTAGTGCTACGATAACTGGGTTGTGGTAACTGTAATACGTCACTAGATTCCTGGCAAACCATTTGGCTGGCGATTTTACGTACACATGGTCAAGCAATGTTCCTTTTCTTGTAGTATATTTTCGAACAAGCTGTTGAAAACTGCATTTTTCAAAATGAGAAGGAAGTGAAGATTCTTCGTTGATGTTAACGTTGAAATCTCCAACAATAATCGTGTGTTTGATGTCTTTGTTCGTAGACGCTAGTTGCAACAGTTGTTCTGGTATCGTCATAAGGTATTTTTCTGGCGTTTTGGGTGGTTTATATACCACAGCTATCAGCAGGGTAACTCTTTGTCTTGTTACTACGGTGACTGCCAGAAAATCAAGATGATCGTTCGACATGTCAGCGGTTGAGAGAAGCGAGGCCATTGCATTTAAGAATACAAGTATTCCTCTGTTTTTTCGTTTGGTGTAGTTGGAAGCAACTGTCGTCATTCGGGAGAATGGCGGAGGTTCAGGTTTGTCGATATCACATGTTTCTGTAAAACAGAAAATGTCGCATTGCAACAAATCTGTATACGTGATGATATCTTGTCGGTGCACTTCAAAAACTTCAAGTTTTGGGAAACGATTGTGAACGGGAAAGGATTGGTTCGTCGTGAAAATACCGATTTGCTGACGTGCAGCTGAAAACTGGCATGCTGTGAATGCGTTCTCGATCTTTTCATCGCAGTATAGACTGTCAGTATTCAGTTCTTCGATATACAGGCTAGCTAGTTCTTTTACGCGTTACATAGCGGTATAGCCTTGTCCCGGTTGAAACATGTTTGAAAGACATATGACAGCACTTGGAAAGGTTTGTCCTTGAACTTATGGACGGTTAAGCTCCAAGCTAGTTGTAGAGGGTATATTTCATACCAAACTCTTTGCATAGTCTTTCCCGTCGGTGATCGAGGATCTCAAGTTTAAAATGCTGTAGAAGGAAAACAGTAAGGCCTTTTAGGATTTTTAGGTCCTTTATAATTATTTTAAACAATTTATCAACAACTTCTTTCTCACCAATTTGACAAAATTTGATGAAAGTCAGACAACTTTTCACATACCACGATAACTGTAAAAATTTGTTTCGACTGTGGTATCACATACCACGGTAACTGCGAAAACGACTTTAGACTGTGGTATCAGACACCATGGTATCTGTAAAAACGCAGCCATTATTTGTATATCTGGGGGACCGTAATGTTTTGTTCCCATAGTACAGTGTTAAATTAATTTATTTTGAAACAGTGTCGTATTTGATATACTTTTAATTAGGCTATACGGTATTGTAGCCATAGCCTACATGCAACGTTTACAAGTACTATTGCTAAAATAAAGTTTGACCTGGAACAAATTTGAATACAAATCTTGTTCACACAGTCTTGATAAAAAAAATAAAAAAATCGAAGCGTCTAAATTATACGTTGAATTTTTGTCATACCTCCACCAATTGGCTTTATTACAGTTCAACGCTCCAAGTGGACTAGTTTCTATTAGTCCCCCATTGGCTCATAACCAACCCTTCTGTAGACATAGTAAACAGTCGGATCCATAGTGTAATGGGTCACTTTCAAATTACAGGTTTTTCACTCACTAACCTGTGGATCTTGGCTTGGCTTGGCAGGGTAAAGACGCGCGGCGTTAGCCCTCTGCGTCACCAAACTCAACAGATTTGTAATATTTTGGCAGATAAACAACTAAAATCAACAAAATAGTGATTCAGAGATCACGCGTAGGACAACAGTCCTCTTCGGGACACAACCTGTGGATCTATTTTATCATGTCTGATCTAAGTGCTGATGGTGAGGCATAGGGGGATTAACAGAAACTAGTCCGCTTGGAAGCACTGAACGGGAATATGGCCAGTTGCCAAGAACCAGAAGTCTTTAGACTTCTCATGTCTTCCTGTTTGATTACTAAGTCTGTTGACATGGAATGCAACATCGCCACAAAGTCCCGCAGAACGATGATTAAAATAGGTTACATTCTCAAGTTAAATTATGAGCAATCACTTATTGTGTTATTTTGGTTTCAGAAATCGTGGATTTCTTGGAAAATTGTCGAAATCTATTGGGGATGTAGGACATGAGCATCGAAATTGTATCTTTCAAATAGAAGCAGACAAATTCGGGACTTGCCATTCTTCGATGACTGTTCGAAAGAATTGATCGACTCCTTTCAGGATCCATGAAAAGGGATTCTATGTAGAGTTGAAAAAACGTCAATGTACGTGAAAATGAGAAGGGACATGTGTCTGTGTTTGTGACGACAGCTTCAGAAATCGGAGTCTTAACGGACCTACAGAAGTTTCCGAAGAAAGTGGGACACTTGACTCATACCATCAAAGCAATTAAAGAAATTGCCCCAGCGTCGCTGGTTCATCTGAAACGGCAATTGCTAAGTATTTCTACTGTAGAACAAGTTCAAGTGCCTGGCAAGTCCGGGCCATCAAGAGAATCGAAACTTCAGCGTGGAGAAATAGCAGATGCAACGGGCAAGATCAAAGTGACGTTTTGGGGAGAAACAGGTGCCACCTTAGTCGAAGGAAAGTTCTATGATATACAGGGATGCCACCGTAAAACACTTCGGAAGCACCGCCAATATTTCTGTTGGCAGCTCGGACTTTTGTGCAGGAGACAGAACCATTTGAATTCCAGACCACGTTTCTCAGTCCTTGACTGAAACCGCCAGCATCGTAGCATTGAAGCTTAAAAGTTCTCTACAATGTTTAGGCTGTAGCGGAACGAATATCATGAATAACGGCAAATGGCGGAAATGCCAAAGTTGTGAAATGATATATAGAGATACATCAAACCTCAAAAGGTCTTTTGCTGGCAGCCACGCGATTCTTCGCAATGCGGGGGAAACGTACACGGTGACGTTTTCTGACAACGCTGTCAAATCGTACGCTGAAACATTGGAGTCTTTCTGGGACGAAGATATTATCGATGCCCTTTTGGACTGTGAAACAGTGGAGATACTGTTGAATGACAACAGGTCTGTCGTTTTACACATCCAACCATACAAAGCACAGACTACTCAGAACTGAAAATAATAGCATTATCTGCTGTTATACTTCATTATTTTCGTATTATTTGAACTGTATTTTAGTTTTGTGTCAAATTATAATGATTTCTGATGAATTAACTGGACAATTACCTTTAATAGTTGAACAGAAGAGGTCTACTATAAGCCACGAGTCGTTCCTTATTTATTTGGGAATCATGAAACTTTTAAAATTTGAAATGTACATTAAGTTCACTCTTGAAGACATAAAGGCTGTATGTTGCTATGGAAGGTGTCAACCCCTCCGAACTTTCAAACTTTTATATTTTATATGAAATAATCTTTATACTAAAAACCGGGATAACCGATTCTTACTTCAAATCTATCTCACTGGTGTGAGAAACATGGTACCAATTTGTCCTTACTATAATATGAAACATAGATAACAATTTGTATTATGGTCTAACAGCCTATTGTTGTCTTCAACGCCCTCACATGTCTCACCATTGGGATTGACCTATTTTTTGTTTTACTTTATACCTTGCGACTGAAGTTGTCAACTCCTCTTAACTTCAAACTTTTATGTTCTTGTATTACATATATTTACCCCTTTTACATTTAGCCGAATCTTACTTACAAGTCCATCTCCCCGTGATGGACATGGTACCGTATCGTTATCAAGGCTTATCGATCGCCGTTGACAAACAAAATTCTATCTATTAGTTCAAAAGTTGATTTTTGAATCGAACTATAGGTACACCAAGTAGCCAAAATCGCCAACCCCTCATTGCCGAACATGACTATGGTCTAACAGTCTATTGTTGCTTACAAGTGTTTACATGTCTCACAATTGCAATCGGCCTATTTTGGGTTTCAGTGTCTACCTTACTACTGAAGTTGTCAACCCATCTGAACTTTCAAAATGTTGTATCTCGTCAAGGAATAATTACTTACAAGTCCATTTCCCTCCTATAGACATGGTACCATATCGTTTCGACCATGAAATACACTGGCAAAAAATAATAGGTATACCAACTACTAAAATCTGCTAACCCTTCATCACAGAGTAACACTTTGGTTTTGTTTCTTCGCTATCTGTTACACGTTGAACTTGTCAACCCATCTAGGTTCTGAAAATGATGGTGTTCCAAAAAGAGGTTTTTCCTGAACTGATGACACAATCCGTAATCAAATGGCTATAGTTAAGTCAGGTTTTAAAGAAATACAGAACATCGAAAACAGGGACTAAATTGACCTTGCAGACGGTTGAACTTTATCCTTTTCAATAGTAGACATCGGGACTGGTGAAAACTTGCGACATCTTATACAACCTATTGGGTATTATGAAGCTGTCCGTAACTGTTCATGACCATTGTATGACCTTTATCCTTTTCAATCGTAGACATCGTGATGGATGAAAACTTGGAACAATATCTTATATAATCTAGTAGGTTTATAAAGCTATCCGTAACTTTACAGCAACAAAATACATAGATGATACTCCCATTAATTATTACGAAAACTTGGGACATTATCTTATACGACCTATTGGGTATTATGAAGCTGTCCGTAAGCTGTTCATGACCAGGATGAGACCTTTATCCTTTTCAATCAGTACACATCGTGATGGATGAAAACTTGGAACAATATCTTATATAATCTACTTGGTATTATAAAGCTATCCGTAACTTTACAGGATCAAATACCATAGATGATACTCTATTAATTATTACGAAACTACCTCATTGTATCGTTTGCACCCGTTGCGTAAATACTTAATTCTAGGTTACAGTGAGTGATAGACCATCGATACAAACTTTCTTGCCGTCAGATTTACAGAGATCGAATACAATGTGCACCAATTTGCACAAATTTCTAGCCCAAAGTGAACCGATTCTTACTTACAAGTCCCTCTCCCGTGATAAGACATCAATTTCACCGGAAACAAATAAATGGGTACACCAACTAGCAAAAGTTCAAAACCCTCATCACTGAAGTGGAGTGAAGCTTAACAGCCGATTATTACTTACAAGTCCCCTACATGTCTTACTTACCAACACTGGAACCAAATTGGTCTAATCATCAAATACACCGGAAACAAAATATAGGTACACCAAATCGCAAAAGTTGCAAACCCCTCATTGCAACTAGCAAAAGTTGCAAACCCCTCATCGCTGAAGATGACTGTAGCCTAACAGCCGATTATTACTTACAAGTCCCCTACATGTCTTACCACTGGAACCAAATTGGTCTTACCATCAAAAACAACGGAAACAAAAAATAGGTACACCAACTAGTAAGAGTTGCGAACCCCTCATTGCCGAGGATGATTATGAGCTAACAGCCGACTGTTGCTTACAACTCCTCACAATTGGTATCGGCCTATTTTTGGTTTCAGTGTGTACCTTACTACTGAAATTGTCAACCCCTTTAAACTTTCAAACTGATATATCTCATGAAGGAATTTTTGTACAAAAAATGGATGACATATACTTTAATCAGCTCATCAAAAGCTACCGACTGCCGTCGAAAAAAAAATCTATCTGTCTTAGTTCAAAAGTTGACTTTTTTGCCGTAGGCCAACTTCTAACGTCATCACTTAGAAAGGAGCAAAGGATAAACTCTAATTTCTTTAGCAATGAGAGAACTTTTAAAGTTTAAGAGGCACATCTGATACCCATTTCTCTACCGCAATCCCAAGTGCGAAAAACCGAATGATAAACTCAGCCGAAATCACGGCAGCACTTTCGGACCCGTTGGAAAATGCCGCTTTTTTGCTTCTCTAAATTTTTCTATTTATCACTCAAAGAAGATATATTGGCTGTGGGGCAAGGGTAACTGTCGCATATATTTAACACTTATAGATTTTAGTCCATTTTCAATTTGAAACTGGTGCCTGCCTGCTTGCCTGCTAGAACGGAGCTTTCCACTCGAAAGCAGAAACATGGTTTGATGAAACAAAAGCTTGGCTGCATAACTTCAGATAGTCCTCTCTGACATAGGCTATACAACCCCTCTTCACTTCACACACTATAGGCTCTGGCTCAAGGACGAGCAAAACCCATCCTTTTGGCCCCAGGCAAGAGTTCTACGAAGCTTTCCAAAATGTAAAGTCATATTCATCAATCCGGCCTAAGGTCCACATTTTCCGTAAAAACCGCAGAGGTTAGACCCTTACCAGTTCTAGGAATAAGCTGAAATCGGGGGTGCTAGGAACAAAAAAAAAAAAAACACGACAAAACCAAAGTGTTGCTCTCGCAACACAATTAACTGCGTAAAACTTGCGAATATACAACATTCTTCGCTGTCCAATTGTCGCTGCATATAAATAGATTGTCAGGTTTACCGACCCTCGAACATGCAACGTACAATTGTCCATGGGAAAAACAATCAGTATTAAGATCTATACCACATTTTTTAATGATTGGCCTTGAGCTTTGTTAATAGTGATTGCAAATGCTAATCGAATTGGGAATTGCAATCTTTTAAATTGAAAAGGCAGATCCGTTGAATCATGGGAATGTGAGGAATAAGAACAGCCTCACCCTCAAAAGGCCCTGTCAAGATTGTGGCCTCTATTAGGTTTTCCATTGTTTTTTTTTTACGGCAAGTTGCGTGCCATTGCAAAGCTTTGGTGGGTTGATATTTCTTAAAAGTATTATTGGTACGCCTATTTTTAGTTGTAGCACGTGTGGTGGAAACCCTGAAAGATTTATGGAATTTAAAAATTCAGATGGATAATTAACCGCTTCATTTGGTTCCAAAACTGTGTCGACTGACTTGTAAAGGACTGCCTGGTCTCGAATCTTGGTCAAAACAATATTGTTGATTTCGTGGACGTCTATATTTTTGGGTGCGAGAATCGCTCTTTCACTTGCCATTTATTATTTTTATAATTTTTTAGAATATTCGGAAATACTTTTTCAATCAATTCATTTTTGGACGTCACTAAATTACAGAAATCAGCAGGTAGTTGTATACGTCCTGAAATTGAGTCTACTGGGAGCTTTCCGTTTCCAATTGCCAGCAATTGATCTGAAAATGTTTGACCAGAGTCATCGTTTTGCAATCTGACACGCATATTTGTAGTTAATTTTAATATTTTTACGTGTGCCCATAAATTAGAAGTTTTCAGGCAAGCATTCATTTCGTCTGCAGGAGTTGATCTAGGTATTATAGGTAATGTTTGCCTGAAATCTCCCGCAAGCAATATTAATGTGCTGCCAAAGGGTTTCGACTTCCCTCTCAAATCTTTCAAGCATTGATCCAGAGCCTCGAGCGATTTTTTGTGTGCCATTGTGCACTCATCCCAAATAATAAGTATTGCATTGCTGCAATACTTTACCCATCCCAGATGATTTGGAAATATTGCACGTGGGAGTTTCTGTAGAATGCAAATTCAGAGGCAATTTCAAAGCGGAATGAGCAGTTCTTCCACCAGGCAGCAATGTTGCGGCTTTTCGGACGACGCAATTGCCAACGCTATATCATTTTTTGATCGAATTGATGCCAGAATCAATTTTATCACAAACGTTTTACCAGTTACCTCCTGGCACATCCAAAAATAAAATTTCTCCAACGTTGTTATCGACACAATGCATTATCGTATCATAAATGTCTTTTTGTTCCGACGTTAACTTGGAAATGTTATTTTGTACATACGACAATAGATCACTCGTGCTGTAACTTTGTTCACGATCCAATTCTACACATGTCGAAACAGCAGCGATACGGTTAGGTGAAGGCATTCCCAAATCCTGAAGAGGTTTGTTTGCCATTACGTACGCACAAATCTTCTATAATAACTAAAGTGTAGTTATAAATTTCTGATGTAAAATCAAAAGTAATATCTGACGTCTCTAACTGTTTTCGATGGAGTATATCTTCGGACATTTTTGACTTATATTTTTCCCATAACTCTGTAGGAGCTGATGGAGAGCAAGTTGTTAAAATGATGCCAAACAATGCACGAATTTTGACTTGGGGTTGACGTTTCGCACGCGTTATTGATGCAGTTATCCCAGTGTTGGTCATTCTCCAAAAAATTCAGAGCTTGGCATGCAACTACGGTAAGTGTCATGTATAGTACCGTTTACAGTTCTCAAATACTCAAAGGATGTCGGACCGGGTACATTCACCAAAAGCAGGCGTAGAAAGAAGCATTCATGTTGATTGGGGTGAACGGTTGTAGAGTCTTCTATCGTGGTATCTTTGAAGATGGTAGGTTGGCCGTCGACTGACCTTACCCTGTTTTCGACGTTCAAATACTTTATTTTTAGTATTCCACGTGTAATACGAAGGCACTTCAGTATACAGCAGTTTTTTTGCAAAAGAATCATTTTTGGAAAGCGAAAAAAAAGCTGTTAATGTTGTATCCGGTGGATTTAGGGCTCTTTGTTGCACGTTGGTTTCCGAAATAAACACGTTGACCATTCTGTAAATGTACCGCTAAGTGAACAACAGCTGGACTACGTTCATGTATCGGAAATGAAAGAATTTGCCAAACAGCTTCATTACTGCTTATGTATCTTCCAGCCTGATATTGTACGATTTCGTCGAAATCTTTGATTTCGGGCTGCAAGCCAAAAACTGCCATGTCACTGCCTTTTTTGACGTATTTACATATGTATTTGATTGCCGTTACGGAGTTACAGTATTCAACGTTTATGTGTGCATTAAATGTTTTTGATGATAATGGGGAATATGGAACAACCCACTGGTTATTTACTTCGATGGTGGTACCGTTACGCTTCTTTATTATTGCTGTTTTACCGCCATCTTCAGTAGATCTTCTTCTATATTGTGGGTAACCATCATTGCCAGTAATTGTGTTTGATACTAAAAGTCGAGGATATTGCTTTGTGCACCTTCCTTTGGCCATGCATGGTGAATTTTCGTTCAGTTGCACCGCAAGGTCCATGTATCATATTTTTTACAATAATATCATGTAGCCCCTTATCGACATTTTTATCAGGTATTTCAGCGGAAATCACATCATCAGTTTCGTTCGAAGTAATTTTTTTATGTAGCCAGATTAGTATATGTGCGTGTGGCAAACCACGTTTTTGCCATTCCACTGAGTACATCCAGCATCGCACTGACCCAAACACTTCAAGTTTTACTATGTAGTTTATCAGTGATTTCAACTTTTGCCGGAAGACACGGGCCGTAATGTCAAGCCTATGAACCGCCGATTGTCCTTGAAGTAAAAATTGCAGTATCTCGTCCCAAGATTGATTACATGTAAATGTAATAAATAAATCTGGACGAACCATAGAGACGAACATACCCAATAGCATCTTGAGCATATTCATGCATATGACGGGGACTGCCAGCATATGACGAAGGTAAAATTGTTAATCTTCCAACGTTTGTGGTATTACCGTCATTTATAACTGCATCTCGCAAATGAATGTATTGTTCAGAGCGGAGCTTGGTCTGATTCAGGCGGATATATAGCAAACGTTCTGATTCAATTTTAGCATACATATCAACGACAAATTTGTGAAACAATTCAAGGCATTTTAAAATATAATTTTCTTCATCCTGCCGAATCATTAGTCTATAGGAATAATAATGCATTGCACTGCATTTCTTATTCATTTCTTTGTTAGTGGCTGGATTCATCAATTTAATATTAAAGTGATAGCCGTCCGGCTCCATCCAAAAAATGATAGGATATTGTAGGGCATCGTAGCATCGATGAGTTTCAGCAATTCTTAACAACTGAGCGTTTCGCTTATGAAGAATAATATCTCGAGGTAAAAACTGATCACCGACCATAACGATTGCCACTTCGTCGATAGTTGGAGCATGTATCTACGCACATGTTGGCCAGGAGGCGTTTTGTCAGCGGAAATAACAATTTTATGCGTATCAGTAGGCATCAAATCGATGGCTGTTTTGAACAGACGCACTAAATTATTATTTTCGTGGAAAAGATGTTGCAATTGGGAAACGATTGTCCTTTCAACGTTGGGAGAAATTTCGCAACGTGCATTCAATTCAGAATTTCTGTCACTGATGAAGTACAATTGTAAAAATTTATGATTCTCGCCTGAGAATGGTAGAAGGGACCCTGCTCTATGATAAATTTGCCCTTTTATTTTGAAAGTAGACATAAATTGATCTGGATTTTCGATTTGGGCTCCAAATGACGTCATTTGGAAACATGAGTTGTATTTTCTGATTTTTGACAAAAAACGCTTAGATTGTGACGTAGTTCCAGTAAGGAAAGTCTTCAATGGCTCTGGTGGTGCAGCCAATAGAGGAAGTTTAACTTTTCCTGAGGCGCAACACATTCCCATTGTTTCACCATTGAATTTCAAGGCCTTGCAATAGGGACAAATTTTAGACATTGTCCCGATTTGAACACATCTACTCAAGCTATAATCATCGACTGGGCTGTACCTGAATGCCAGGCGATAACTTTCAGGTTGCTCTGATTCCTCGGCAAGCTTTCTTTTCTTACTTTGTCTATCAGCAGCAAGCCTGATTTCTTGCTGTTCTTGTGATTCCTCGGCACGCTTTCTTTTCTTACTTTCTCTATCAGCAGCAAGCCTGATTTCTTGCTGTTCTTGTGATTCCTCGGCACGCCTTCTTTTTTCACTTTCTCTTTTAGCAGCAAGTCTGCTTTCGCGTTGCTCTGGTAGTTCCTCGGCACGCTTTCTGTTCTTTCTTTCTCTATCAGCCTCAAGCCTGTTTCCTTGCTGTTCTTTTGATTCCTCGGCACGCTTTCTGTTCTTTCTTTCTCTATCAGCCTCAAGCCTCTTTCCTTGCTGTTCTTTTGATTCCTCGGCACGCTTTCTTTTCTGACTTTCTCTATCAGCAGCAAGTTTTTGGCATAGACTCTTTGAGCATCTTCATCGGCTTTTGCCATTGTAAGTTCATCAGTCATTTTAAACTTAAACATTAATAGATTTCTACATGAACATATATGTCTTAAATATCTTTAATGACGTCACCGTCATAGCAAAAATGACAACAACTAACTTCATGATTAAATATCTTTAATGACGTCACGTCATAGCAAAAATGACGACAACTAACTTCATGACGTCAGTAGACACAGAAACATGACGTCACCTGACAGACAGACACACAGACAGACAACTTATTTTTATATATATACTAGCTGTTGGGTGGCGCTTCGCGCCACCCCAACACCTAGTTGGTGGGGGCGCTTCGCGCCCCCCAAGCCCCCCGCGCGCGTAAGTCGTTACGCGCCATATTAGTTACGCGCCATTGTAGTTGTGTCCCTATGTCCCACCTGTGAATATAGATAGATAGATAGATATATATATATATATATATATATATATATATATATATATATATATATATATATATATATATATATATATATATCTATATATATATATATATATATATATATATATATATATATATATATATATATATATATATATATATATATATATATATATATATATATATTTATATATATATATATATTATATATATATATATATATATATATATATATATATATATAATATATATATATATATATATATATATATATATATATATATATATATATATATATATATATATATATATATATATATATATATATATATATATATATATATATATATATATATATATATATATATATATATATATATATATATATATATATATATATATATATATATATATATATATATATATATATATATTATATATATATATATATATATATATATATATATATATATATATATATATATATATATATATATATATATATATATATATATATATATATATATATATATATATATATATATATATATATATATATATAATATATATATATATATATAATATATATATATGTTTTTAACTACGTAAAACTTGCGAATATACAACATTCTTTGCTGTCCCATTGTCTGTGCATATAAATAGATTGTCAGGTTTACCGACTCTTGAACATGCAACATATAATGGTCCATGGGAAAACAATCCGTATTCAGATCTATACCTCATGATTCTAATGATTGCCCTTGAGCTTTGTTGATGGTGATTGCTAATCGACCATTCCCTGAGTCGCCATCGTCATTTATATATCCCCCTGTGCACCCCGGCGTCCCCTTTGTAGTTATGTCCCTGTGTCCCGGTCGTCATTTATATTCCCTGTGTCCCGGTCGTCATTTGTGTCCCGGTGTTCCAGTCTGTGATTTCTCTTTGAGTGTCCCGGGGGCGTCATTTATATTCCTTGTGTCCCGGTGTCCCGGTCGTCATTTATATCCCCCTGTGCCCCCGGCGTCCCCATTGTAGTTGTGTCCCTGTGTCCCGGTCGTCATTTATATTCCCTGTGTCCTGGTCGTCATTTGTATCCGGTGTCCCGTCTGTATATACATTCGTTTTTTAGTTTTGTTTTTCTCCTTTATTTTTTTCCTTTTTTCTTTTTTTTCTTTTTTAGTTTATTTAGATTTTTAGATTTTTTAGTTTTTTATTAGTTTTTAGTTTTTTTGTAGTTTTTACCATTTTTTTAGTTTTTTTAGTTTTTTTTTTTTACGTATGTCCTGGTCGTCATTTATACTCCCTGTGTCCCGGTCGTCATTTGTGTCTCGGTGCTTTGTTGATTGCTAATTTATATTATATTTATATTTATATTTTTTATATTTATATTTTTTATATTTATTAATATTTTTTAGTTTTCTTTTTCTCTTATTTTTCAGTTTTTTCCTTTTTTTTAGTTTTTCTTTTTTAGTTTTTAGTTTTTTTTTGTTTTTTACCTTTTTTTAGTTTTTTAGTTTTTTTAGTTTTTTAGCTTTTTTAGTTTTTTTATTAGTTTTTAGTTTTTTGTAGTTTTTGCCTTTTTTTATTTTTTTCAGTTTTTTTTTTAGTTATTAGATTTTTACCTTTTTTTTAGTTTTTTAGCTTTTTTAGTTTTTTTTTCT